>NC_083619.1:27952202-28119702 GCF_963584025.1 Labrus mixtus | reverse complement strand
AGATGATGCTTTCAGAAAGGACATAATGTCTTGATGTCTCACAGCTCTGTTGACAGATGCGGCTCCTGCTGAGCACCAGGAGGAAACATAACAAACACAAACACAGGACTCACTGAACTGTTCTGCTGCAGACTGTACTGAACTGAGAGACGCTTTATCGGTTAGTTAACGTGGGTTTTGTTGTGACTCAACCAGCCGTTCCAGACAGCACAGACTCGAAATGTGCACTGTGGCTTCACTTTGGAACAATGGTGGGAGATGGAGAAGTGTCGTCCATGCTCAGTCAACGCTCTAACCTAGCCACTAAATCCATGACGTCATACGTTAGCTGTGGTAATAGATCAGGTACAAAAAACTGTAATTTTCGCATTGATTTCGGGACGATTAAGACTTTTTCAGTCGCCCCCTGCTGGCCGTTTGAAAGAATGCAGGTTTAAGATGTTCCACACTGGCATCACTTTTCACAACCACTGGCCACCTCTACGTCTTTTGTTGAGAGAAGTTTGGTTTAATCAATCGATGTAAACACAGAGAGAAACGATCCATGTGTTTTTAAAGACGTTGCATAGATAACCTGGCCTCTCTCTAATTATATTTAGTTTGTCTTAATGTTTTTTAACGCTTTCCAAACAGTCCGTTTCTTATCTTTAACTTATGGCTACACTCTAAGGCTCTTCTTTCCTTCTTTCTTTTTTCTGTCATGTGTTTCCTGTAATCCACGAATGTCACTGTGAAACCTGCACACCGACAACTCAACACCCCGGGTAAATTTAAACTCTAGATTAAGACACAAAACAGATCGCCTTGACACTGCGGCGTCTAAGTGCTTCCCCCTCCCAGTTCCCCTCAGCTCACCCGGTGGTGTACGGGATGTTGATTCCTCCCAGGTTGATGCTATCGCAGCCCACGATGAACAGCGTGGAGAAGCAGAGCAGGGAGACTCCGCTGCAGATCATGGCCAGCTTGGCCGACTCGCGAGCTCCAAGCTTCAGCTTCTTAATGATGTAGCCGCCCAGGACGATGCCAACGCCGGCACTGGGCACAATAATCACTCCTGCAGGGAGTGAAGGGGGAAGAACATTTTACAAATTAAGATGTTTTACGTTCTGATTAAACATGTTTTTATTACTCAAAGCATCAAAGTATAGAAGGAAATCCAGAAAAAATATCTTAACTTGTTGCTCGACTTTACTTTTGAACACAACATGATGACCTTTTATTTACCTACGCCTAATGGTCATTTTACTGACCCGACCTTGAAGGTAACCTTCTGTCCTCTTGTGAGCTAACTAGCTTTAATAATGCCTAAATTTCCCCGGGGGATTAAAATAGTATTTCTGATTCTGATTGAGGACGTTTAGATTTTGTGACCAGAGCTCAACCAGTACGATCTGATCTGTGCAGGTAATGAGTGTTGTCACTCGTCTGTTCCTGCAGGGGGCGCTGGAGTCCCATCGATGGCGGTCTCCATGCTGGAAATGCTGACTCACCCTAACTTTCAGTCAACCTAATGACAGGCTGAGAGCTGGAGCTGAGGCGGGTTTTAATCCTCCTGACAAACCGTTACACCGCGCCCACCTGTCAATCAGGTCAGCTACACGCCTTATTGTGAATTATGCTTATAATTCATAAAATCCAAATGGATTAGTAATCAAAAAAATTCACCCCCGAACAGTGTGTCCCGATCGAATGAGCTAATCAGTCCTTTTTGATTACTTTTGAATGGGTGTGTATGTGACTTCTGGTGTTTCTGCAGCCAGCCTCTAGTGGACACTTGATGAACTGCAGGATTTTTACACTTCCACATCTGCTTCATTTTTCAACACCAGACGTTGCCGCTCGGTGTTACCCCTCCCCTCACCCTCCATCCGTCTGACAGGGAAAGTCCCCTAATGTGTGGAACATGTTTGAACGAGCAACTCGGTCCTAAATTTCTTTGGAAGTGTTCGGGATGTGTGAAAAGGGTTTTAGTCATATTCCACAGAGACCAAACAAGAGAACAGTGACCTTCACGATGTTCTTATGGTATATTTTGGTTTCACCCACTACCGGCTGGCATGAGACAAAAATACACAGTATGAGTGGCAGTTTTGATCACAGGCTCTCCAGCCCACTCCTCCTACAGCTGAGACAGTTACGCAACTCAACACTGGAACATTTCTGACAACAAAGGTCTTGGGAGAAGGAATGTCTTTGGATCAAATCTTAGAGATTGAAGCATGTGAAAGAGAGGAGATTGTTTTTTTAGATTTGTTTGTTCAGCCATCAATAACCAGAGTTTTTTGTGTGTGAAAAGTAAAAGTTCAGATGACTAATGGTGCCTGCAGGTGTGATGATGAATGAGATGCTGCCCTTTTGGAACCGGCAGTCAGAATCAGAGGTGAATGTCTTTAGTAATTCAACTCAGGAAAACCGCATAAGTGCCGCTCTTAAACCAAAACACTTTTCAAACATTTGACAATCGCAGACATTTTTAAAATATCAAATAAAATCCTGGGAGTTTCTCTGTTGTTGTGATGCTTGTTGTCTCTACCAACTGACCCCCAGCCGCCCCCTTTAGTCCATGATGTTCCTAAAACTCGAAAACCCTAAAACGAGGAAACACTTTTGTTATCAGCCGCTTCAGAAAACCTAAATAATAACAGTGGCTATAAGAGGTCAGCAGAGTTGAACAGAACTTTCCCTTTCAGCTTCTTATCAGCTCGAGCAGAGAGACGGCTCTGAGTGGCTCTCTATCTCTGAGGTACACCATGACGGTCTGAGAACTTCTTTAGAATCATGTGATTATTGGGTGTTTATAATCCAAATATGAGCTGGTCTACCAAATGATCTCTGTGTAATTTTTTTTTGTAAAGGAGCAATATGTAACTCTGACACCTAGTGTTTAAAATGGGTACTGCAGTCCACATTCAAAACATATGTTTTGTAGAGAGCTGTCTCTCCCCCCCCCTCCTCTTTAGAGTGGATGCTCACTCAGGTCACCATGTGGTGGACTCTGAAGCTTCAGTGTTTATCCAGCTCTGCATGGGTCTGTAAACCTTTCTGTGTTCTAACCTCTCTCCATTTTTCAAAAAGCATCTCCAATATTGATCCTAGTTTGAGCACGTTTCTGCTCGTGGAGCTTATTAGAAACATGCAGAGGCTTTTGAGGTCGGGTACAATCACTTCTATCTGAACCACTTCTCTTGCCCGCTTCCATCACTGCAAGACCTGTTGGTTTGACGTTTGCCTGAAGGTCTGACACTAGCCCTATTCAGACTGCATGTTCAAAGCGCGACATTTATGAGCCTGTGACGTTTCTCCTTCAACCTGAATGTCACAGAGGCGTAAAGGGGGGAAAAATTGATCCCCCTAAGTACCGCCTATAGAGGCGTTACAGGGGCGAGGCAACAACAGCAGAGGCAGAGGAAGAGCAGAGCTGTCTGGGTGTGTGCATGTCTGAGTGTGAGTGTGTGTGTGTGTGTGTGTGTGTGTGTGGAGCTCCTGCTGTTTCTCTACACATCATGCTCCATCAACCCAGGTACTGTGACTTCACACGGGGCACCAATATTACGCTTTTGAGAAATCTCACTGTGAAAGAGCTACTGACTCGGTGAGCGCCAACAGGCCATACAGATTGATATAAAGTCAATGAGAATTCAATCTTCTCATGGTTAATCTTCTTAAGGATGCTCTTCTCTGTGTTATAAGGTCATATTGTGTCAGGGTTAATTTCAGAATCTATATGTAAAGAGTTAACATGGCGTGCTAGCATGTCATGTATTAGCCTTTATGCCTGTTTAAGCGTGTGTGCAGAGCCTGTGTGTGCTTGTATCTTTGTGTTTCTAAATGTGTGTGTGTTTTATGCAGTCAACGCTCCAGCTCTGGGTCCCAGGTGCCCCCTTCATTTGAAGACCAGCAGTTTCTTTATTATTAATGCGTGCTGGCTCGCAGCTGCGGGCCAAAAGCATCTCCTGCTCTGCCCTACGATGAAACCATCAGAGCAGCGCTGAACTGGCAGATATTAAAGTCTGGGGTGTTGTATGAATAATCTGGACTGTCTGCATCCTGTCTGTGCTGCAGCAGAGGCTTTGACTTCATGATACTAAAGTTCCTACCAAATTTGAGAGTGTTATCACATAAATCGTAGTTCAAGAAGGACAGACATCGGGTTTTTGAAAGCGGATGTAAAAATTTGACTGGATGAGGCCCTAACTTGGCAGAAAAAAAGAAAAGAAGGTGTTTCATTCAGCTCACCGGTGTAGATGCTGGCGCTAGAGGCCGGGATGCCAAACTGAGACTCAATGAACTTGGGGATGAAGGTGATGAAAGCGGTGACTATGGCGCTCTCCGCCGTGTAGGACAGACTGACGAAGAGGAAGGTCACGTTGCTGAGGATCCTCACTGCTGCTTTTGGCAGGTCTGGAGAGAAAAACAAGAAGAAGAAATAAGATAAAGACATTTTCCCTTCCCTCTGTCCTGAAAGAATAATGAAAGGATTGTTTGTAGTTTCGACTTAATAAAAAACAGTGGGTCCCCTCCTTATTTGAGGAATGAATTTGTATTTCAAGCATTAAAGGAAACAGAAGAAGAACTGAATCTGAAAGTAAACCCTACATCGTTGACTAAAACGAGAAGTAATAAAAGAGAAACCTCCATTTTTTAATGGGATGATTCAAGTTGAGACTCGGTCGGTCACATGCAGGTCGGGACGTGTTAGTACGAATTTTCATGAATTCATTCAGGCTAAAGAAATATATACGTATATGTTTCAAGTGCAGGTCTTCTTTGTAGCATATTAGAAGTGTACCAGGATACCATGATAACATGAAAGGTTTGTCAGCCATTCAGGTTCTGCTGCGTTTGTCTGACCTCGGCTAGATAATCCAAAAATAATCCCCAGTCTGTCTCCCGATTTCATCATTGGACATTTACAGCAGAAACACCCCCACCTAACAGGACGTTAAGGTAAAAACTCCTCACACACACACACACACACACAAGCAGAGCTGCTGAGGGAGTTCAATTTGCTCAGACAGGAAATAGTTTCTGCCATATTTTGTCCTCGTCAAAACAAATTTTAAGAATATGTCCATGATATGCGATGACTTCCAGACGGCTCAGAGAGACCGACAAGTCCGCACTGCTACTTCACATGTCATGGCACACTGAACCGTTCTGTTTGGAAACGAAGGATTCATCATTCTCTGAGGCTGCGTTCACAGTGCAGGCACAAGTGACCTGAATCTGGGGCATCGGAGAGCCTAGCGGTTATGTCGCGCACCCCCATGTACAGAGGCTAAAATCTTCGTCACAGCGGCCGTCAGTTCGAATCCAACCTCGACCTTTTGCTGCATGTCATCCCCCCCACTCTCTCCTCCAAATATTTCCTGTCTCTCCTCACCTGTCCTATTAATCAAGGCAAAAAAGGCCAAAGAATATCTTTCTTTTTCTAAGACCTGAATCTGATTTCTTTACTCGTTTGTGACTCAGATCTGATTCTAAACAGTGTTTCAAATCAGATTGGGCCACTGTCATATGTGGATCCAAATCAGATACAGGTCAGATCTTTGGCAATGAGACCTCGGTCTGAACAGAGGGGTTCTGAATGCAGGAGACTTTGAAGTCAGTCGCTGGCAGCACAGGAGGGGAGAGGGGGCGGGGCTTACATGACAAACCGTGTTCAACAGACCAAGGCTTTCACGATCATGGACTGGTCTGCCGTCATCCATTTGTCATATTTTACAAACTCAGAGCAAAACTGTGAGATGTGGGTGAGATTAGGACACGAGTCTGATACAGGCCACAAAATGTGAACAGACGAACAAAAACATCAGATCTGATTTCAGCAGAAAAAAAAGGACAAAAATGTGGACTACAAAACGATTATCGATTAAAAAAAATTTGTAACTGATTATTATTTACCCGAGTACTCATTTGCACCCCTAAGCCATACTGTATCATCGCCTTGTTTTGTACAAAAGTGAAACAAAAGAAGGACCAGGCTTGAGCTAATTCTGACACTGATATCTTCTCTGCTGGTTTCCTGCTGTTGCCGGTGCCTTTTTGATTTCTTCTTCATGTAAAATCAGACGAATATTTTGCTTTGTTGTGCAGTTTATTGTACAAACAGTGTCCGTAGAAGTCTGCGCTGCAACTTCCTCAGGTTAGAGTCTTTTCATATGAAGGCACTAGTCCGTCTGCATTCACCACACCTGCTTGTTTCCCTTCTGGCAGCCCTTGAGTAGGAGTTAGGATTTTTTTCTCACATAAAGAAGAAGGTGTGCAATAGTGATCAGAAGACTGTTGAGTTACCTAGTTTGCATTGTTAATCTGCAGCTCCCTCTCCCATCAGAAACGTGGGCGAGTGAGCCGCAAGTCTGCTATGTTTCACAAGCTCCTTAGTCTGATGGATAAATAAATAAGGTCAGCTTCGACCACAAATAGAATCTAATTCACTGAGAATGGACTGCGGCTGCTAAAAGCTCCAAAATGTGTGCATCATATCCCTGCTATCCGCTCCGTCTCAAGGTAGCATATAGCAGTAGCACTGATGATATTCAGGCACAAGCACGCCCCAACAAGTTGCCCCGCTCCGGGCAGTTTGCTCTTGTTTTGTTTCTTTGTTGTCTGAATGTGGAGAAAAGACGTCTGCACTTTTACTCTGCGCGGAGCTGCACTCTCATGCCGACAGAGCTCACACTTCTGTCCACATGAGGATGATGAGCTCGGGGGGAGGGGGAGGACATTTATCAAGTCATGAGGTCAGCCTATAAAAATGGGATATGAATTTCAGGACAGGAATTTTGGACTGAATTAACCCCTGGTTATTTTTATAATAGTGTCAAAGTCATTTGAAGACTAAATTAACAATTTATTGATATTTGAAGTCATGCAAAGGCGGACACTTTTTTCCTGATCACTGGAAAGTTTGCATGTCACATCTCTTAAAAAATATTTTGGTGCGGTCGCCATCAACTCACAGCAGACGATTTTTTGCATTTGGCTGTTAGGATCTATGTTTTTGTGAATTTGAAGCTCTTTGCAACGAGGCTGATTTATATCAAATTGGGTCTTTTTTCCCCACAAATTAATGCTTAAAAGGCTCATTTCAATATGTGCTAACAGCACCGGCGCACTCAGTCAGTGTTTGCTCTGCAACGAGTGAGCGTTGCATTTAACCCTTTGCGTGTGTTTTGTGGATTCGATTGTGTCTTTTTGATTCATTTGCACAAGTTTAGGGAGCGCAAAAGCAGTTGAACCCCTTTTTCTGAATCAGTGCCTATGTGTATCTAAATCATTCACCAGCTAATGAATTAGCAACGAGCACACTGTTTTTTTGTTTTTTTTATTTGCCGACCCCTCATCCACAAATGGCACTCTGCAACAGGCTGATTTTTAAAGATAGCCGGACCCTATATTTGATATTCTTCTTCTAAAGAGCAAACCCTCCATTTAGAGCTGACATCATGAGCGGTGTTTTCTGGTACCTTTGATGTCTTTGCCGAAGCCCATGGACGAGGTGACCGTCTGGTTCTTGTTGTTGTTGCTCTTCTCCTTGTGGACGTCGTCGTCGCTGGACAGGTCGTCCATGCTCACCTTTTTCCTCCTCTTCTTCTTCTTGTGTCGGGGCGGCAGCTTCTTGGGGAAGGTGAACATGGGGAAGATGACCAGCAGCATGGCCACGGCGCAGAGCAGGAACCCGCTCCACCTAGACGGGAGAGGGACAGATTGAGAGAAAACGGGATCACATTTGTATCGTTTTAATGTCTCGGCCTCATTACTGTTCACGTAAATAAATAAATCAAATGTAGTCCAGCCTGTGCAAAAATCCCTGGTACACTCATCCATCCTCTCACTGCCATCATCACCTATAATTCATGTAGGAAGCCTGTGGCTGTTGGCTGGTGAGTCACTGGTTGTTCTGTCAGTTAGAAGACGGCATCGCTGAGAGCTGTAAATAGATGACTAACTACATCGCCAACATTCTGACGGATTTACGGAGGGTGTGAGGTATGAGCAGAAAACGTCCCTTAAAGCACAAACATGCATCTTATGTGCTTAAAGTGAGGCCGTAGAAACCAAGAATCATATTTTAACATCATCACTCGCAGCTGGTAAATGATTCTCCAGGAGGGGCGCAATTTCTCACAGATAGACCGGGATGTCCATCTTAGTTAGTTAGCTTGAGGCTAACACATAATGGAAAATGGCATTTACAGGCTAAATTAATTAGCATTGTGATTGCTGTAGTTTTATTAGTTAAGAGATACTTAGTTCGTTTTTTAACATTTCTACTAGTGTTGTAGTAACAACTCCGCTTTTTGAAGGTTTACTCTACTCGGTCTTGTCTTGGTCTCAGACTGGGCGGACATCGGGTTTTAAATCATGACCGGTCTAGACCACCACTGAGAGGCTATTTTTCCACGTCATTACTGTGAATAGAAGTAAAACGCCTCTTTCTAAAAGAAGTTTAGAAAGAGGCGAAATAGTTTGATTTCTATCCGCTGGTTACAACCCCAAACCTTCCCGGTGTAACAGTCTAAGTGAGCGACGCGCCTGCTGCACACAAGATGATGATTTTTTCATTGATATTTATGGTCTTGGTCTTGACTCGGTCTCGCCCTGCCTTGGTCCTGGTCTTGTCTTGGTCTCGGAGCACTCTGGTCCCGGGTTTGACTCGGTCTCGTGTCATTGGTAAAAAAAAGTCTGCGGTTTGTGGGCTGAATGCATTAAGCCCAACTGATCAGCAAATCGAGGGGGCGGGCCATGACACCTGTCAATCATTCACATTATAGAAAGTAATGGAAGAGGATGCTACAGAGTTTGGGCTGTAAAAATTATGCCCATTTAAACATGTTGTGTGTTTTTCTTGTAACAAATAAGGATTCAGCTTCTTATCTAAGTCCATCAAGATTTAAATCATTTGAAGGTTCATTTTCTCATCTTTACTGTAAAAAAAAGGCAATTTTTTTGCACAGCAAGATTACATACAAATTGAATGTGAAGACCAGGAAGTTGAAGTCAGGAGAGCCAATCAGTGTTGAGATTCTCCGAAGATCCCAGCAGTAAAGACTGAGCTGAACTTGACTTGGAGACAAACCTGACAAACCATTAATTTGGTCATTTGATGGTTTTTCTGGCTATTTAATGCCCTGATTGGTTGGACAGTTTTGAGTGACATGGAATATTTGGAGGAGAGAGTAAGGGAAGAAATGCAAAAAAATGTCCAGGATTTGACTCAAACCTTGGGACGGCGGTGAGGACTGTAGCCTCTGCACATGAGGCCCTGGAGCTAAGCTGACGCCCTGAATTTAGACTTTTTAAAAATCTACATCATAATGTTGGTGTTTGGGAATCTTTGAAGCTCTAAATGGAATTGCATTCCATCAAAAAAGAACGTCGGGAAATGTATGTTCATCCGAGAAATCCTGGTACCAAGCGGAGCTGGGTTAAGCCTGAACTAACCCACAGGTCATTGACCTTGGCACTGGAGTTAATCTTGAAACAATCTCTCTGAAAGCGGGTAAAATTCAC
Organism: Labrus mixtus; assembly: GCF_963584025.1. Lineage (NCBI taxonomy): Eukaryota > Metazoa > Chordata > Actinopteri > Labriformes > Labridae > Labrus > Labrus mixtus. The sequence continues at coordinate 28,110,186 of NC_083619.1, read as the reverse complement.
CAAGCTGTGCAAGCCTGATGATGATTTTGTGAGTCCAGACAACGTCTTCTTTTTGGCTCTCTGACATATTTGGAAGAGCTATTATTCATGGTTTGTGTTTTAATTGATCCAACACTAATGATGATAAGTTTCACAAGAAACAGGAGACAAAAAAAATCTTCTGAGTGGATATTTCTAGATGTTTCTGAGTAATTGGGGCAAAGTTTTTATTTTGTTTTCATACACGCCCATACTGTACCACCAAAAGGTAGAGAGATTGTTCTCACCAGTTTCCGATGAAGCGGGGGTCGCTTTGATCAATGTTCACAACAGTCTTGGGGTCCACGTAGAAGCCGATGAGGACTCCTCCCAGCAGGTAGCCAGCCGCTGGACCCAGTGCTCCCATCACGTACATCATGGCTGAGGAGAGGACGGAGAAAGAAATGAGGGGAGTGCTGAAACTTCAATGCAAAATAAACCAGTAAAACAGACCAAACATGTCACGTATTACTGTCTCATGAAGTGATGTTACAAAACATGTTTGCCTTCTTCCACATCCAGCAGACACGAGGAAATAATATCATCCCATAGAGTCTTGTTTCTGTCCATCTGATGATTGTATGTCCAATATTCACCGTCTTTTACCTCTGTGTTTGGTCTCCACCATCTCCTGAATGCTCTATCCATTTCATATAACATAACCGGACCGCTTGGTGGAACAAGGTCTTAAGAGAACGGTCTAGACCTGCTCTTTGGTAAAGTGTGCTGGGACAACATTTGTTTTTAATTGGCGCTCTAAAAATAAAGATTGATTGGATTAAATGCAATTTTTTTCCCTTTGCTGTCTTTGTGTTTCGATCCAGATTGAGCAACAACGGTGCGATAGGAGGGGCAGTAAACTTCTGCGTCAAACTCACTAAACTATCTAAACTCGACGCCTAACTTTAACCCTTATGTAATGCCACAAGTCAAACTAATCTAGCTTTAAGAGCGAGGTACAAAAGGCCGTGTGTGTGTGGGTCATGCGTGCGGATCATATGACGCTGTAACGAGGGGGCCTGCTCGTGGCTGAGAATAAGATTTCTCCAATTAGAGGGAATTAACATCCCAAAGTCCTTGGCTGAGGTTGAAAGCAAACACAAAAAATCCAGTGGCGTGACTTAAAAACCCCAAAGCTGGGCCAGGCACTGGACCAGACTGAAGGTTATCTAACTGTCAGAGTCCTGGGAACCCAGCGGGGGGCTCTGGGTTCATGTCGGCAGTCGTTTCAGAGACGCCTCGCGGAGAGATTAAATCACTGGTTTGGTTCTTTTCAAAATGAGTTGACAACGGCCGACTCTGGAGCCTGCGTTTTGGGATATGATTCGTTATAAAACACTCATTTCCCCACACATTTCCCATCCGATTTTCCACGCTGTATTTTACTTAAAGGCTTTCTATGTGATTTTTCACATTAAATATAATATAAATCAAGTATCTCCTCTGAAAATAACTCTGTGAGTCATGACTGTCTACAATGGGTGTAACACCCGAGTCCCACTGTCTGTGATGTTTTCAGAGTTTTCAGAGTCCTATCTTCACTTTGTTTACATCGTCGGGACGGCCGGCTGACTCCTCCCCTCGTGTATAAAAGTTGTTTAATTGAGGGACTAGAGAAAAGAAGAATAACATACTGTACTCACTGCTTAACTGTGTTTCTAGATCACGCTCATTTCAGGTAAATTTACATGCAGTGTGAAGATACGAGCAGAATAAAGATCGCTAGCATTAGCATGCTAACACAACAATGCAGCGCAAGTTGTTTTGGTTTCATGCTGGTGCTCAAGGGCGACATCTGCTGGATCAAAAAATCGCATATAAAGCCTTTAAGAGCTTTAATAGCTAGACCTTGATTCTTGGAATAAATCGATTTAAAATTCAAATGTAAACATCTACGGTTTGTCTTGTTAGGTATCCTGATATGGTGCCACTTTCAGGCATCTTTGCCCAAGGAAGAAGTAAACTGAGTCTAAAAATCAACCACGTTTAAATTGACTTTGAAGACTTTCCACGCATCAGTTTGAGCGCTGCAGTAATTCAACGTCACAGAAACAGATGTCCTAACCCTCCAACACATCTCTCCACTCGACATGTTACATCATCACCAGGGTCGGGGATGATAAAGCATCGGGATGGGATTGAGGGGGTTGGGCTTTCCAAAGGGGACCCAGCCGCATCGTGGATAATCCTTTATCTAGCAGGAGGAGAGGGAAAACCCTCGGCTGGATGGTCTGCTGTGTTTCCGTAACACGACGCAGACCATCAGCAGAGGGATGAACCACGAGCAGGCTGCTGGTGGAAAGTCAGACGAGAGACAGTGGGGGAAAAAAAAGCAGGCTTCAAGGTGTGACTGACATTTTTCCATTTTTATCATTTATTTTATTTCAAACAATAAACAACAAATTAGTGTCGAAACTAAAATGAGCATTCACTCGGACGAAAAAATAGACCCTTCTAATCCTCACTTCACCTGAACCTAAAGCACAAATGCTGCTCATTATAGACACCTCTCTGTTTTTATTCTTTATATTTGGTGCTTTCTAAATCAACAGACTTGTAAAGGCACACAGGTGTAGCACATTTTTCGCCCAGCCGATATTAGCATATCAAATGACTGTGGGTATCGGCTAATTTTATCCTAGACATGTGCAGATATTACCAGATTTATTCTCCAGTCACAAGGCATTTCATTTGAGTATCGTTGGATTACACTAGCAGTTCTTTTTCACCAGCAGAGGGCGCTATATGGCTTACAACAAGCAATATCACCCTCCAGAGTGTAAGGCGGTGATGCACAGTTACTTTTCTACATTGTATATCTTTTCCACAAGTGTTTGATAACTGCATTTTAGGGATCAACACAAAAAAGGTGTGTCTTTTTTTCGCTTAAGATCGAAGATAGATATAAGAAAGATATCGGCCGATCGATCAAGATATCGGTATCTGATTTTTGTTTCTCCCTGATAACCTGTATCGATCAGGCCATGATCTACAATCCATCCATCCGATCTTCTGTAATTATAAATTCAAAATGCACTTCAACAAGAGCATGGAGACATGCCTCAAACAGACTGATGTCTGTGAAAAGAACAAGACAAAGAGGGAGGGTGACAAAACACTTACACAAAGAATTTAAAGCATGATAAAGACAATAAAAGGAGGGAGAAAAGAGGAGGGAGAAGGGGAGAAATAAGAGTGACAGGACGGAGGAAGAGGGGGGAGCAGAAACCGAGAGATGGAGGAGTTTGTGTCGAGGCAGCAGTGTGTTTGTGCTGATGGAGGAAAAGACTTCCTTTGGTATTAAAGTCATCAGATTTTTCCGCCTCCTTGCTCACGTCAGTGCGTTTACTGAAAGCAGGCTGTGACTCTGATTCCTCCCCCTCTTCATCAGGAAAAATCCAGTAAGTGTGAACGCCAACATGGACAGTAAATGACCCAGAAAGAAAACACGCTAGATAAAGAAATTATTTGGAAAGCTGTTTTTAATTAAATGCCATCAACTTTGACTGTAGAGCTACCTGCGGTGTTTGCAAAAACCAACACAAACTCAACGTCCCTCACAGGAGCTTTAAGGTCAACCACATTATTTATTCAAATCACAAAACTGCTGTTAGAGCTGAAAACAACTCAACCTCTACCCTGCTGTTTGTAATATTTAGTAAATGGACCTGAGCTTGTTTAGTTCTTTTCTAGTCTTCTGACTACTCAAGACGCTTTTGCACCGCATGTCACACCTCCACATTCACACACTGATGGCAGAGACTGCTGAGGAAAGAGTCCATCAGAAATAACTCATCCATTCATACACATTTATATGACACCAAGGAAACAGCGGGAGCAACTTGGGGTGAAGTTTCTTGCCCACATCGGACATGTAGCTGCAGGAGCTGGAGATTGAACCCCCAGCCTTCCGGCTGAAAGACGGCCGACTCTTCCACTGAGCCACAGCCGCCCCTTGCAACGTGAAAAAGTGTCTTTCCTGATCCCTGACATCTTTCCTTCCTCACTCCTGCTCGATCGCCTTAGCATGCCATGCACATCACTAAAAATCAGTGTCTAGTTTGAATAAACAACAACATCACTGTGATGTTCTGTTTGCTGCAGACCTGTCCTGAAGTAACTCACATCTGACTCTTTTTTTTTTTTTAATATCAGCAGGTCACCTGTTATAAAACAGGTGGATTCAGCAAAGCAGAGTGAGCCGGTCCAATCTGGTTTAAGACACAGACTGAAATGTGCCGTGACTCATGATTTCCTGCCTGAAACACCAGCTCCTCTTCTTAGCATGTAGCTACTTAGCCACCTTTATTTTATACTTTATTCCTCCTATTCAGGGACATAACTAGAAAGGTGACTGTAAGAATAAGATATAACAGGAAATGTACAAAATGTGCATACAGGAGCTGTGCAGTCGTGCAGGTATCAAACATCTTAAAGATCCCATATTATCCTAATTTTCATCTTTCATGTTGTCAGCATGTAAAACCTATAGAGGAACTTTACATGATATGCAGCTCAAAAAACTCCATGACACCCTCATTTCAGCCTCTGCCTGAAAACATTTTGTTTCAGTTGCTGTCTCTTTAAGGCCCCCTCTCTCCACATGCCCACTTCTGATTGGCCAGCTCTCTGGAAGCCTTCAGAGGGGGTAGAGCGCTGCAGGGCTGCCAGGAGACGGCTGCTCTCCAGTGCAGGGAGAAGAGAGCCTATCTGAGAGGTTTCAACAGCTCATGTAGAGGCTTGAAGCCTTCTGGTGAAATTCTTGTTTTCATATCGGGGAACTATCGCACGATTTGCAGAACAAGCCCCCTGCAGGCTTCTCCTGGGATTACACCAACATACGTTTAACTCATGATCAGAAACATTGCCCACGTTTAGTTTGCGAATCCAGCATTGACACAAGGTACGTTTTTAAATGGGGCTCAGTATAGGTCAACTTTAAAGGGGACATGAATATATATATGAACATATATGTGGGTAACCTGAGAGTCTACTGACCCACAACATGTGAAATAAATCCATCCAGTCTTTTGTTTGTGGTCTGCATAAGTCTTACAACACAGAGAAAAATGCTCCGTTTCAAATGTGCTCTCCTTGTGATGTCACAGTGGGATTCTGGTATAAAAAAAAAAATCACCTCCCCTCCCCTGGTATCTCCACCCATGGACTTCACCCCCAGACTAGAACTAAACTTTAGCACAGGTCCACCATTTTTATTCTCGCTAGCGAGGGAGTGATGTCTACGGGGAAAATCATTACATTTAAAGAGACACACACACCAAAACGGAGCGTTCTGAGAGAGCTGGTTTATACAGGGTCACAAACCTCCTCTGCTGCTTGATTCATGTTATATTTTGACCAAAGCACAGCACAGATGTTTCATTTAGACCACAGGGGGACTGTTTGAAAAGGTGGAGAAGGGGGATAATATGTCCTCTTTAATACTCTAATTCGTCCTCCATCAGGATCACACTCATAGTAGGAACACAAAGAGACTTCTCCTCTTACAGAAGTTGCGTCTGAAGTCATTTAGCTGTACTACCCTGATCACATGAATCTGGTCGTGCTGGGCCAGCGACAGGCACCCCAACAAGGCCGTAAAAGAAATTGATTATTGCAATAAATTAAAGGAAACGCTGTGTAAGAGTCATTAAATGTAAAATGTAATTTTGAAATAACGGTTTAATTTTAAGCGAGCCCCAGCAAAATGTGAACTTCAGTCAACAAGCAAAGGCTTGTAAGCTTTCAATAAATGAAACATTAATCACAAACATTAATCAGGATTGGAGATGCCAAGTTTGATTGCAGGTTTCATTACGTTGATGGATGAGTTTTTTGGGCCATTCAGCTTCTTAAACGTTATAACTCTGCAGCTGCCTTTTTTTGTGGCTTTTGTCCAAACGTTCCAAACGAGAGCAGAATAAAAGCTGAGAGAGGAGGCCGTGTCACGTGGAGAGACAGACCGACACAGCTGGGGCCGGGCCAGGCCAAACCGTGGCGGGACTAGGAGCAGGGAGACACAATGAAATGTTATGGGGTATGGCAGCGTTGTCATGGCAATCTGCTGACCCGGCGCTGTCTCGTTACAACTTCCACCAACGGGACTGCCAGAGCCGACATCAGCCTCCATTAAATCTGTGAAGAAGAGGCATCCTGCAAACGTTTTCTCTCACTTTTCTGATCCTCAGTTTGTGCGGCTGAGAGAGACCGCTGGACGTCAAAAAAAAATAGTGATTTATGGGAAACTCCGGAGATCAAGCATCTCAGTTACAAAAAGGAAGGAAGTCACAAGAATCAGATTTTACAAGAATGGATCAAATAGTATTGGAGGAGGTCGGGACATCCTGATGTCAGGTACCTAATACCAGTTAAGCTCCAAAAACAAAATGCTCTCCATCTCCCATAATGCACCTTGACAGTTCCTTTTCATTACACCCTCTCTGCCTGGTTCATGACTTTGCCTTAAGACTCTACGACTCGAAACATAAAGTGACGTGTCAGACAGGCACAGAATGAGGACAGAGGGACGCGGAGACAGACCACAGGTATCTGTTTGAGCGCATCATTCGAATTGTGGTTTCCATTTTTTCTTTCAAAAAAAGCACAGAGATGAGTCGACACTAAAAACAGGAAACCAAACATAACCTGATTTTAAAACCAACACGTTGAACACCAGAAAAAAAAAATCAACCACAAAAATTCCATCTTTTACTGACCTATATGAAACACACATTACCGCGAGGAGGCCGAGCCCCTTTAGGTACCTTTTCTGTTTCATCGTCATTTTGACCTGGAGAGAAGCAGGAGTCGTGAGGAGATGGAGTCCACACATGATGACCCAATCAGTGCTCCGCTTTAACCCTTCAGCTCCCAGGATATTTCTAACTTCATCCTCTGCTCACGCCCCGCTGATAAAAGCCTTTAAATCGAATAATGTAAAGAAGCTTCCACTCTCACTCTCCTCACGGCTCCATCGATTTCTGTGAACACAAACTAGTCCAGAGAAACTCAGGAAACACGACATAACCACACCTCAAGGGGGGTTAGCAGCTGTGAGGTTGGGATCCTTTAAGTGGACACAAGGCTTCAATAAACAGCTCAAGTTATTTGTCAGAAGAGAAAATGAGTGTTTAGGTGGACTCGAGTATTCCTGTTATGAGCCTTATCCCGGTTCTGATCGTATTCAGGATGTGGCGTTTACATGCACACACAGAAACCTGGTTTTTCATATTCCTGTACCCATGATCAATACTAGCATTCATGTTTCTGATTACTGCATTTTATTTGAGCAGGCGCCTGCGATGTGACATGAAGTGAACCGTACTCACACTCGTCAAAGGAACTGGACTTTGGGGGTGAAGCGTGCTTAGGCCTCGTGTGAGTGCGCCCTAAGCTCAGGAGACGAGACCAAGACCGTAAATATCTCTGACAAATCATCATCTTGTGTGCAGCGGGCGTGTCACTCACTTAGACCGTAACACCGGGAAAGTTGGGGACATAATAGATAAAAATCTATTTATGAATTGAAGTTTTTTATTCTTTTAAAAAGAGGTGTTTTTCTTCTAATCTCAGTGATGGCGTCGGAAAACAGCCTCTCAGTGGTGGTCTTAACCGGGCTTGATTTAAAACCCGGAGTTCAAACAATCTGAGACCGAGACCAGACCTTCAAACACCAGATTTGATTTGCATATACTGGAGAAACTTTTTGCTATGAAACGTGAGCTTTAGGGATAAAGAAAATGGTTTTTTTTTTATAATGATGATTTAGCTCACCTTCGCTTTGACAGATTCTTGGGTTATACAACGTTTTAAAAATACACAAAGATTTGACTTTAAAATAAAGATCCTGATAAGAGTCTGTGATGGACGAGTGATGTTAGTAACTCGACTCTTTACAGTAAATGTTGTGTTGTCACAACACAGGATTAGTCAACGCATCACAAAGATAACTTAGGATAAAGATAATCAGGAGCTGCAGCACAAAAGGTTTCTTCCTATTGTGACATTTCCAATTTATAAAAGACACAGTACACACAAGCAGCACACACACACACACACACACACAGAGGCTTTCCATCTGAGAAACTAAGCACTGTGATGTTGGCCTGAAAAAACCCCCAGACACTAATATCACCGTGTTCTTTCAGCACTCTAAATACTGCAGGTCGGATTTCTCTTCTTTTTTTTTTTTTGTCCTCTGACCGCTGTTTCCCCCAGTCGGGAAAAAAAAAAAAAACAACCAACCACAACGCAGCTTTTAGGCAGGATTAGGAATCTTTCTGTGTCGGGGACAGACAAACAGCTAAATCTATTAAACGCAGCGACAGAAAAGAGTCCCGTTGATGAGACCGACACAGCTGAACAGGTCGTTGTACGTCTTATTAGAGGAATAAAAGGCTCTTTAATGGACTACTTGGACAAAAGGGGCTGCTAAAGATGGTCCAGACTATAGACATGAACATATATCATAAAGAAAAGAAAAGCATGTAAGGGTGCTCACTGGGCTCGGTTGTTTCGTACCATAATGAAGCACGTTTATCTCCCCTCCTCATTCCCCCGCTGGCCTGCTCTCACACTGCTCCAGGACTAACCGGGCCTGAGCACGGTTACCTCTTGTACATAATGTTGTAATACAACACATGCATGGCTTTATGTTATCATGACGGATTCAGGGAAAAAGGGACACACGTTGGAGTCTGCTTATTTTGAGTCTTTCTGGTCAGATGCAACCTGGATTTCTTGATTAAGCAAGGCGGGGATCGATTATACTTTATGTCCACATTGAGTACAGTGTATGCTCATGCATGAGCAACTTTACCCCTTTCGTCCGTGCAAGGGCCAAGGAAGTGTACCAAGCTTGAGCACGGATCGGAGCACTCACACTGGTCAAACGAACTGGACTTTGGGGGGTCAAACATGCTTGGGTACAGTACAGATTGCCTAGTGTGATTTTTTTGTATCTCCCCTGGCATCAATTTGACCAATGAAGACTTGTTAAACCTGACTGTTTTATAATCCTGTGTATCAGTATAACATGCAGACATGTCTCTGAGTCCACTGTGAAACTAAATCCTGTCACATCTGACATCAGTCTAATCTTCATTAAAAGCTTTATGATATTCTCACAGACAACATGACAAAGCATGCCCTGCTAAACCCAAACGACGACCATATTGCATCTCTGAACTGGCACATTAAAAACTTCAAGTGGCTGCAGCATGGCCCGCTGCCTCTTCATGGGAGCCAAACAGAGCGTCTCTTATCAGGGCTACAATGTAATATTGTGCTGAATTATTCTAATGGATGTCTGTTACGCCTTTGGGCATGATCTCAAATGTAGGCTAACACAAAGCAGGCCAGAAATGGACCAGAATGTTTGTTCTGCAAGCTGACGGCGGGGTCCACTTACCAACAAGAGCACAAAAAGTGGGATGTGGTAATGAAGGTTCGAAATCCAGAGGAAAGCCAAATAAAAAAGACAGGATAGTGGAAGCTGTTGTAGCAGCAAGTCAACGCCCCAAATGTTCAACAATCCAACCTGGACTCACGACCGTTTGTGGAATAAACCCAAATCCTGAACCTGGACACAAAAATTCCCCTTTTTGTTTGCATCTTTCAGAGATAATTGCAAATGCTGAGACCCAGAAAGTCCACTTGGGTGGCAGACCGGGTCAGCCTAAAACCCTGGAGACAGGAGTTTGATTCCAGCAGTAGAGTACAGTTTAAAGGCACAGTATGTAAATTCCATCGGCAGGGAGCTCTTAATCAAAACAATAACAAAAGATGACATAGAGGCCGGCAGGGAATCATGGGAGTGATTCTCTGAACTACTCCTCCTCCAATTGAAACACATTTGTTTGTTACTGGTGCTGACTGACATGAAAGAATGAAAAAAGTACTTATCAAGGAATATGATTTTATATTTGTATTTGTATAAGTTATTTTACAAGCAACACTTGAACTATCCCATCTGGATGCAATGGGCAGGTGTCCCAATCATTTTGGCCTGGTGTTTTATCAGAAGCACCAACAGTTCACCCCAATTAAACCAGCATTAGACACGCCGAACGGCTTCAAAGCTCCTGAGAGAATCAGGGCGTTTCTCCTGTTGGATTCCCCATCGAAATAACACATTACTGGGGAATCAACCCCATCTTTGTCCTGCAGTGACGTCCCTTGTTATTATTATTCAGGGCGGGGCAGGGCTCAAACAGAATATGTTGCATTGTGTTGCTGCTTGGCTGGCCCCGATCCCGGAGGAGCAGAGGCCATTTTTTAAGATTCAAGGGAAGTTAAAACCTCCCTCCCGGTTTGCTCTTTTATCTCCACTAACAGCTGAGGGGAACCGGTAAGCACCTCTGATCTGACAAAGGATTACCAGACAAATGGTACCCATTGATTTCTGTTTGGGTCTAACACGGGGCATGTGCCAGGAAAGCCCGCCCTGCTTTTTTAGTAAGTGCTGCTCAAGCTGCGTTTCAAAAGTGTCTGCAGAGGAAAGAAGCAGCGGGCTGAATGAATACAGCAGTGGTCTACATGGATGGCATTCCTGCTCAATCCACAGCTGCACATTTAAGAAAGACATAATCTGTCTCTGCTCATGTTCTCCCTCTAACATAATAACCTAAGGAGGCTAAGTAGCATTAGAGGACTATCAGTATAGTCAGCCCTTTGTGCACATTTCATGGTCGATATCAGACACACTATAGAAGTCGGCAACAGAGGCAGAGAGGAGAAACACTTTAAGTTACTTTGCGTTGCATTTTCCAAACAACCTGCAAACTAAATTCGCTGTAATACTTTCCATCTTTCAAGCAGGTTAATCAACCGCTTAACCCCAATTCCACAAATGTCATAGAGCAGTTCCTGGATTCATCCCAATGTAACTAATATTCAGGGGAAATGGGGAATGAATGTGTGCTTCTATCCTCTGTTGTTATGCAAGTGGAAGGAGTTGAGTATTAAAAGCTGCTGCTGCTAATTCTCCAGGTGGGTGTTATTTAACCGCTGCAGAAGACAAATGTGCATTTAAGTGACTCGGTTAAAGAGCACGGTTCAAACTTACATCCACGACAAGAAGTGTGAACGATGTGGCAAAAGACAGAGCACTAGTGAGGCCCTTTGTGGCTTTTTGATCCTCATCAATAGATTAACTATGAGTACAAAAAACTGGAGCCTGGCTGATTTTTTACAGCACATATGAACACTGGTTTGTCCCCCTCCCCCACCCCACCCCGATCAGAATCCTGAGTAATGCTTCTTAAGGCTTTACGGGTTGTGCAACAGGGTCATTGTGTTTGTATATTTTTACATAAGTTTGTGTTTTTTGGTGCAGATCTCGTGCAATACAAGCAACATAGGTTTGTGGTACTCGTTAGTTTGTGCTTCTCTGTTAACATGGGGATTGTTGTTTGATTTGTATTGTTCATTGATTGTCCTGTGGGGGGGGGGGGGGGGGGGGGGGGGGGCAGCTAAATGTGTGCAGCTCCATTTCACCGAGGGGACAATCACATCACTTGTATCGTGTTGCTGATATTTGAGAAAAAAAAAAATATGGCAGCCTTTGTGATATTCTGATTTTTAACGCTGAAATGGATATTGACCTTTGACTGTTTAAGATTTTGAATTAATATGACTCTTCAAAAGGTTTTTCAGAATCACGTTGTAACTGTTCTATTTGTGATAGGAACGTATCGGCCGGATATCGGCGGACAGATGATGTTTATCCGTCCGGCTCTTAAAATTGGGGGGGGGAGGGAATAAAACGCTTTCTGTAGCCCTTTTCAGACTTCTTCTTCTGCAAAAGTGCCGTAACTGAGCTCGGCCGTCATCACGTCCGTTCATACTGATTCCATGACGGCGTAATGTTGTTGTCCCAGTCTGTGAATTAGCATTGCGTTTTCAGTAGAAGCACGGCACAGCGGGAGCTCCACATACAGTCAGACATGCACGCACGCACACACACGGCGCTGTGCTCCCCCGCTGGATCTGCTGAAACCCGTCTCGCCCCTGTAACACCTCCAGAGACAGAACAGAGGGGGGATCACTTCGTCCCCCCATTACATCTGAGGAATAATCAGATTGAAGCTTTTATTCTGACCTTGTTAAAGGGGTATTTATTAAGTGAAGTTCTTCATGATCTCCCTCTCACACACAGATGTGTTTGTGCCTGTATGTTAATCGGGCACCCATTTTATTTTTCTAAAAGCTGCCCAACAACAGAAACCACCTCTGTCTACGCACGGCGAGCAGCCTGTGAAGTGAAGAGAGATTAAGAGGAACCTTTTATTGACGTGTATTAATTATTAACAGTTGAGCGAATCCCTGCAGCCAAAAAGAATCAATCCTTTTTGACATTTATAAAATCAAGACGTTTTAATAGCATACTTTATGACCTTCATTTGGGTACAAAGTTGTGAGTGATTGATGAATACAAGAAAGGAAGGAGGCATAGGAGGTGCTACTGAAATAAAAACGTGAACTAGTTCTTCTGTTGGACTGGGAACTTTGACATTTGAAAAGTGAATATTGAACGTTATGTAGTGCATTGTAATCTGAGTGAACTCAACTTTAAGATGGCTCTATTTTATCGGGAACTTGCACAACATTGAAAGTTTCTTTGGCCATGACAGTGACCCCAGAAGGATAATCCATCAGTGAACGATCGTGTGAATGTTATTAGTTCGATTATGACATTGCGTAGCAGCCTGTACTGTCAGTGTGAGAAGGTTTGTTTGGTTGAACGTGACGTCTGTCGTAAAAAATGTTTTGAGTGGTTGGAAGGCTAGAAAAGCGCTAAATAAGTGCAGCACATTGACCGCTTTAATCTAGAGCCTCATTGCAGCTGCCATCACCGGCATGTTTCTGCAGCATTTCAGACTCTGTCCTGCCATTTACTGATCGCAAACTATTTCAGCCGGTAAACAAACGCTCCATTCAGCAGTCACAAAAGCTAAAGCATGCCAGCAAGTTTACTGGGCAAGACAAGTCTTGCTGGAGAATCTCGCTCCAGTTTTTCAATTCCTGCCAAAGAGGCTGGAAGAGCTTGTGACTTATGCAAATTGCTGCCAAATGGAACCATTTCAGAAACCGTTTTTTTTGTTTTTTTTAACAACCTGTAAACTGTCAAATCACGTTTCACTCTACAAACTTCTTGCAGGTGACATCCTATCGCCAAGTATCATAGCCTCTGTCTCTTTTTTTTTTGCTACTTGGGTCGCTTCAAACTGAAGGAAAACAAATTGGACATTAGTCAAGCGTCCGTGCACTTTTCTCCCCTCTGACGACAGGAATGCACATAAGACCTTCCCCTCTTCCCTCCGCTGCCCCAACTCTCTTTTATAACCCCCGCTCTCATTTGTTGGTTTAATTAGGCTTTACCTTGTTTGAGTCCACTGGGGCGAGAACTTCAGGGGAAGCAAGTAAAAGGAAAGGAGGGGGGGGGGGGGATTTGAAGGTCAAACAGTTGATTTGGCCACAGAACTATCTGGAACAAGTTTTAAACATGTAGGGCAGTCCAGGGATCTCGGGAACTATGTGCTCCCTGCGTGTCACCCACTGCTGGAGCCCGCTCAGTGATTATGAATGTTTGGTGATGTGACAAATGTGGTTGCTTGACGCTCGCTGCCGATGCATCTTCAAAGTGCCGAGGCCGCTGGAATGCACCCAGCTGCCAAACGGTGAAAAGTACGTTTGCGGGCAGACATTGTGTACAGCTGCTGACTGGTGAATCGTTGGGCTACGTACAATGATGTTTCACACAATGGAGCGCTTCCAACTTTGTGTTTCCTGTTGGAACCTGACAATGGTCCCATGCTCAAAGCCATGCCGTGAATAAATGGTTCTCCCAATTTTGGTGTGGCTGAACTTGACCGACGAGTACAGAGCTCCGACCTCAAACACAGGGAGCACCGCTGCTAGAACTCACTACTGCTGCTGCCAGGCTCCAAACACCTGCTGAGAAGCCTCTCAATAGGCTGCATTTTACCTCTCATTATTTTGGGTGTATCATATCATAGAGGGGCGATGCTAAGCTGCAGACTATCTGTATTTAATATCTTCATATATGGGCTGTTGATTCTGACATATTCAATCTGAAATATTACTATTTCGTTTTTGAATTGATGTTACATCGAGGATGCAATCACTGGTATCTAAATTGTTCTTTTTAATCCTTACACTCAGGTCCAAATCATACACAACTATTAATCAGATTATCTATCACCTACTTTAAAGGGAACTTTCTTGAATCGATGAATCGATGAATTCCTCAGTGCAGAGAAAGCAGAGTTTTCCTGTTTTGCAGAGCCGTGCCCTTTAAGTGCCTACATGTACCAAGATGCATTGCATTTACGGGGCAGTAGCCTCGCTCCACTGGATTTTTTTTGACAGATGTATCCTCAGGCTTCAATAAATAAAGCTGAGTCATCCAGAACACTGTATCCTCATCCATATCATCCTCTGCACTCACATATATTCTGGTATGCAGCTGTCTCTGTTATTTGGTGCCTAGCTTACAATTCAAGCTAAAACTGGGACTACAAACCCCGGATGAAATAGTCTGTAGTTCATCCAGGACACCGACTACCCTCAGATGACGTCGCTGGCGATAGGCCATAGACACAGAGAGCATCTGCAACTACTGCAGGCATTTTTCAAACTATACACCGAACGCTGAAAGAGGCGAGGTTGAAAACCAGCAGGTTAGTTTTTATATAAAATACTGTATTCTGAAACGGTTAAAGAAACGTCTTTGCTGATCATCTTGTAGATATCTTGTGTGAATTTTAATTAGTTTCTAACAGAGTTATTAGCGTTTCTGCCTTGATGGAAAATAAGCTGTTTCTTATCTTCAGTCTACGAGGACGCCCCCACCCCCTTTTTCTCGCCTTTGTTTTTTCTCGTTTCTTGTTTGTTTGTTTTTAAGGAGAAAATGAAAGTCGCAGTAAAACCACATGTGGCTGGTTTATTACTCAAAGTTAACCTGATTGTGTTGTTGAATCAGAAAACTCCAAACTTTGTTTTGTTATGCTGGACGTTCTGACCAAGGGAAACCAAAATTGTCAGAATGAATGGTCAGAGCAATGCATTATGGGTTGTTTTTTGTTGTCCACTGAGTTGTATATAAATGTGTTGCGTTCTGCTCGATGGGAATATCGAATTATTGTAAAAGATTACTGAGACAACAAGCAACCCAAACACCTGCCAATCACTGCAGAACCGATGTCACTGATTGGTTCATATTCAAATTTGAATCAGTGACATCAGCTGCTGTCGGAGTCGATTGGTTTGGTTGGTCGAAGGCCCTCGTGTTTGATGGCGTCCTCACACAAACTCTTACCTAGATACAGCGAGGCGTTCTCCTTCTTGACGTTGTCGTCCAGGTAGGTGGGTCCGAGCGTGTAGATGGGCGTGGATCCCATGCCCACCAGGATCTGGGCGATGACGAACAGCGCCACGTACAGGTTGTGCTCGTTGCCCTCCTGGTCTCTGGGACAGGAAGTGATGTCAACGCGGTCCCTGCCGCTAGCGTTGCTGTTCAAACACAGGCCCTCGTTGCCAAAGGTCGAGTTAACCTCCTGGATCTGGTAGGCCGGGGAGATGAAGTGCGGCAAGGAGAAGAGGGCGGCGCCGACAGCAATGAAAACTCCACCCACCGCCAGCCAGCGAGGCCTCTGGCCCCGACCACCAAAGTAGCTGATAAAGACGACCACCAGGAGGCTCCCTATGTCGAAACAGCTGACGAGGAGACCCGACTCGGAGCTCCTCAGGCTGTACCTTTTCTCTATGGTGGTGATGACACTGCTGAGGTAGCCGGACACCATGAGCGACTGGATGAACGTCAGGTAGCACATGCAGAACAGGAAGCAGCGGGAGTCCTGCAGGAAGATGCTCAGGTACTTCCTGCTGGGCAGACGGATCCGAGCGAGCCTGGAAGCGAAAAACCCCGGGGGCTTCCCTCTCGCTAAATTTTTACTCCTGCGGATCTCTGTGTTCTCCATGTACGAGCTTGGTCTGTTTAGCGCCGACTTCCCCGGCTTGGGCACATAGTTTGTTCTCGTCGGGGACTCTGCCTGGAAGGACTCAGTCTTAGCCGGAAGCTGGATAAATTCTGCGCTCTCTTCTGCTGTTATAGACATCCGCACAGAACTAGTGAGCAAGGTTTCCTCTTGAGGGGCTGCTTCGTTTAAAACAGGCAAACTTTTAGATTTAAAGTTCGGCTCCTCCGGCTCACTGGAAAAGCCTTCCTCCTTCTGAAGGGACTCGGACAACTCTTCTTCCTCGTGGTCTGCCATTATTCCAAGTCAAACCCGCCTTTCTTTAGGGGTTAGAAATAAACCCACCCCAGTTACCAAGCTTTGAGTCTACAGTCTAGGGGCTGCTGCCCAATACATTCATTATTAATAAGCACATCTACTCCCACAAACACAGTCTGGCACACAAAGAGGCCCAAAAAAAAGCAACAACGTCAACCAGAGGGGAGAGCACACTCACAGCTTCTGCTTATCTGCAGTGCAGGCAGCACAGCCTCAGTCCCGGTTTGTTTATCTTGACATGCACATTCGCCTTCAGCAACCATCTAATCCGGAGGTGGACATCGCTTAGGCCTCCTCAGCTCGGCCAGCGGTGCTCCAGGGCCAGGGCTCCCTGCAGATGCACAACATTTCCACTCGATGGCTTCCCTCAGCAGGACAATGCTGGCAGTGACGAAATGAACTCGCAGAGCATGCGCCGCATCCCAGACAGGTCCTGCCAGTGAAGATCACACCGTTACAATGTCACAGCTTTTTTTTTTTTGGTACATTAGATGACGGTGCCCCCCTTCTCCTTCAAACTCCTCCTCCCCAAGTCAAGGGCATCACCCCCCCTCGACGTTATCACCGCACCAGCTGTCCTCCCAGCGGGAGAGAGAGAGGCTGTCATTGAGTAATATCTTTTTCCATGAAAATCCCGGCTGGATATAAATGAAAAAAATATAAATTATAAAAAGGAGAAAAGTCGTCGAGGAAAAACGAGCATTTAACGGGAGAAGTCCGAGTCCGGTGTGGGGCTGCTCGGATAATACCGCAGTGCTCAGCTGCTCTCCGTCGCTGTTTTGAAAACAACGAGTGATGTGCAGTCGCAGAACGAGTCGGTTCAAAGAGCCGGTTCTTTGAAGGAAGGAACCAGCTCCCCTCTTAAGAGCCCAGTGACTCTTTGACTAAAATCATTTTGCATTTTCATCTGCACAGCTATCTTTTAGAGACAGCCTCTAGTTGGACACTTTAATGTTTCATCTTGACAAATAATTTATGAATTGAATGAATTGCACCTTAAACCACAGACTCATTCAAAATTGCAGACACTGCTGTCTACCTGCATCATAATTGATGCTGTGCAACTGTAGGTCTACTCTAATTTGCATACAGGCCTATATTCAACCGTGTTTTAAATCCTTATTCCTATGTAATTTTTCCAGGTTTAGGTCTAATTTTTAATTGTACGGGCTTAATTTTGATCCCTGTAGGGGTTTCTTTAAATCTTCGTTCTTCGTTCAGGATAATATAAGGGAGGGTGGACAGCGGGTGTTGTTATAACAAACGTGTCATGTCATGAGTGTTTTTGTAAGCTGCTACTGGATGCTTTGGATTTCCCTCATTATTATCAGTATCAATATGTCTATCAACGTGAATAAGTTTGGTGAAATATGTGAACAAATGCCAACAGTGTGTCTAAAATATTTCTTTATATTTGTCTGAATTGCATCAATCCAGAAATGGTCGGCCTACTTTTAATAAAGAAAATGTTTGAGAGCTGAAAGAGTTAGTTCTCAATAATGAGCCGAGCCAAATGATCCGACTCCATAAAAATAAACGTAATCCCCATCACTAAAACCCATTTTCGTCAAGCTGCAGAGTTACCGGGACGGCACACTTCAAAATAAAAGCCCTACGAATGCGACCTCATATTCCTAAATCGTTCATCCCTGCAATCAAAAAAAGATTAAATGTAACGCTGTTAATGTTTCCACTGTGTATGATTTAAAAGTGGGAGCACCAGTAATTCTACATGACGTAAAATAAGTGGAAATAATATATTGGATATATAATATTGGATAAGACAGTAGGCTAAATTTAACGATATTAATAGCCTTCCTTTTAAGATACCATGGCAACAAAAATATAACTCCTAGGCACCACTTATGTGTTACTTTTATTATTATTTATTACTATTTTATTGTGGAAAATGTCGCTCCTGTCTTTTTTTTTTTTTTAAGAGCTCGACCGGAAGTTCTTCTTTGAGTCAACGCACAGCGAACCAGACAGTGACGGTCACCGATTAAATAAAATTACTCCAACAGTGGCGACGCTTCTTTCATCTAACCTGACACCCTGGCATCCTTTAATGTTTATTTTAGAGATAAATACAACCTAATTTTTTTAGACAACCAGACAAAAAAAACACGTTAATGTCTTTATATCTTACCTACATACAGCGACTTGTAGAAGCGCTGTCAAGCTACAGTGAGCGAGCAAGAAAACACCGGAAACACAAAATAAAAGCATAAATGATGTCATATTGAGACTGTTTGACATTCCCACTGTTGCAAAGAAAAATGAATATCCCAAAGTGTCGACCTGAACAGAATGATAAAAATGCTGAAAAAAAACTCCAAAGAGAATCGTGCATTTTTCTGTTCAGGTAAATTGTCAGACCGCAGAGGAATAAACTAGATGTTGTCACAAAACATACAACAATTTCTTTAACAATTCAAATGACATACTTTAGTATTTAATCCAAATCCAAACCAGTCCGTTCTCAACTGGTCTAGCCTCAGAACCCACCACTAACTCCTCCAAGAAATATCACGGCCCAAATTTCAGATTTTTTATTGGTAGAGTTGTTTGACTCACGACTGGAAGGTTGAGGGTTCAATCCCCAGCTCCTGCAGCAACATGTCTGATGTATCCTTGGGCAAGACACTCAACCCGGAATTACTCCCGCTGCGGCATATGAATGGGATTAATTACTGCTGATGGTCACTTTACACAGCAGCCTCTACCATCAGTGTGTGAATGTGTAGGTGTGACCTGCGGTGTAAAAGAGCTTTGAGTAGTCAGAAGACTAGAAAATAACTTAACAAGCTCAAGTCCCTTTTAATATATTCAATGAAGAATTGTGCAGTTTAGACCTCAGACACCGAACAAAACAAACATGTTTACAAAGCGCTTCTTACACATTTTTTTCCCCGGCACACATTCACGTCCCACTGAAAACAGTTCCATGACCCACTTTTGAGTCCCAACCTACCAGTTGAGGACCACTGCTTCACAGCTCCCTGCTCTGCTGA
Organism: Labrus mixtus; assembly: GCF_963584025.1. Classification (NCBI taxonomy): domain Eukaryota; kingdom Metazoa; phylum Chordata; class Actinopteri; order Labriformes; family Labridae; genus Labrus; species Labrus mixtus. Next base: position 28,090,838 of record NC_083619.1, on the reverse strand, counting down.
TATTCTTAAATGCATAAAGTGAATACAATCTGTCCATTTTCCATCAAATCTACACCACACACTCACACACAGAGAGGACTTTTTAATAATACGAGGAGCTCCAGATTTTCTCCAGAAGGAGATAAAATAAAGGTGGAGGACGTTGATTAATAAAAGAGGAGTTGATAATGACACCTGAGAAACTCTCTTGCCTTAGTCATGAAGGCTAAACTGCGACCTTAATCCCAGCGTTGTTTCTCATTTAAGACCCCGGCCTTCTTTGGCCTTTTTAACTTCATGATGAATTTGATTCTTCTTGGACACGATCATGTTTAAAATAATGACATTCTCAAAATAAAGCAGCCTTTCTAAAATCTGTCAGGCTGCTGTAAAAAATACATTCTGATGTTGTCCTCATATGTTCAGAGCTTGTTATCAGATCCTCATGCTGAAGAGCCTCAAGGCCACACGGGGGCGCCAGTGTCCCGTGTTTCCCATGATGCCGCTTCAAAGGGATTTTTAACTTCACTTTTTCAGTTTCTCGAAAATACTGTACAGATAGCTTGTATGAAAGCCAAACCCAGAAGACAAATCAAAGGTCACACAAAACCACCAAAAGTAGATAGACCAGATATCAGACTTCAGGAATTTAGTACAAAAAAGAGAAGAACAAAATATTAAAACAGAAACAAGCAAAAAAACATGACAAACTACAAATAATGGACAGTTTGTTGTAGAGATGGTTACTCTTATATTTTATTATCAAAGTTATGAAACAAAGAAACAGCAGATGCACGAGCGCCGCTGAAGTGGACCTCAGCTCATCTCTTGCATTGTGTAGAAAGTAGAAACTACGTCGTCTCATGTCTCATTCAGCGGAGTTTTCAAGCACCTTTAATTGTTTTTGGACTTACTGAAGTGAAAACTATAAACATATCAATGTTAAAATAAAAATCCTCAGTAGGTATTCCCACCTCTGGTGTATCTCTGTTATCATTCATCCTAATAGACACACCATCCTTTGTAAACAAACGGCCTTTCTAATGAAAAATCTTTATTTAAACTGACAACAATAAACCTGATTAACACATAACTTCTGTTACATGATACTGGAGGAGAGCAGTACAGTCAGTCATTTAGGAGATGTGATACGATCTGTCAGGGAGAAAACCTCCGGTTCATATTTAATCACTGATGTGCGTTTCTAATCTTCATCAAATCTAATCAACTTAATCATGGCGTGATCGTTATTCCACGAGTAATGAGACTCCTCTTCACTTCACTCAAGTGTGACCGGGGTGACTGACTTCACGGCGCTCAATACAGTAAAACCAACACACACACACACACACACACACACACACACACACACACACACACACACACACACACAGATAGAGACAAACACACACAAAATGAGACGGTACCTAAAGAAAAAAAAGGAAGCAAGCAAGGAAAGGAGAGACAGAAGGAAAGCAAGAGAGCAAAGAAAGTGTGCCAAAATCCTCAAAGGACTTTACAGAACAGAGCGAGCAACACATCCAGTTTACAAAGGAAGACAAATAAAGAAGAAGGACAAAAATACAAAACAATAATGGGAAAAGAATAGATATGACTAGAGGAGGATACACGGACACAAAGCTGGCAAGAAGCTAAAACTGTTGCTCCAAATCTTTTCTAAAAATGATTTGCATAACAGATTATAAATGTATCTCTAACTTTTAAAGTCTTTATATGTGATTCTTCACACTTAAATATAATATAAATCAAGTATCTCCTCTGAAAATAACTCTGTGAGTCATGACTGTCTACAATGGGTGTAACACCCGAGTCCCACTGTCTGTGATGTTTTCAGAGTTTTCAGAGTCCTATCTTCAGTTTGTTTACATCGCCCGGACGGCCGGCTGACTCCTCCCCTCGTGTATAAAAGTTGTTTAATTGAGGGACTAGAGAAAAGAAGAATAACATACTGTACTCACTGCTTAACTGTGTTTCTAGATCACGCTCATTTCAGGTAAATTTACATGCAGTGTGAAGATACGAGCATAATAAAGATCGCTAGCATTAGCATGCTAACACAACAATGCAGCGCAAGTTGTTTTGGTTTCATGCTGGTGCTCAAGGGCGACATCTGCTGGATCAAAAAATCACATATAAAGCCTTTAAATTAAAGGAGCAAAATACGTCGGACACATTGCTAACGTCCACATGTGCTGCTGACCACACAAACATGGACATTTACATGGCCAACAGGGTAACTCGTGCACAGTTTATACGTTTCTCAGGTTGCAGAAACATACCATGAAAAATAAATAAAAACTCTGTGGTGCACTGAAAATAACTTCACTGTATTTTATGTTTCACCTGTAGTTAACTGAACCTAGCATTGATATTAAGGCAAAGATCTGTCATTTCCGCAGCATCTTCTTTGCGTCCTGGGACCCGCCCTCCCCTCCAACAGGGAAAAACTTCCCGCTGTGAAGATCATTAAAACAGCTCAGGAGGATTTCAGGGGGAGGCAGTCCTGAAGTTTTGCATGTGTGAAAAAAAACAAAAGAAAAAAAAACACAAAACCAGGCATGAGAAATTCGGCCTGAAGAGAGACAGAAAAACAATAAATATGCTAATTCAGTTACATGACACAAATGTCCACATGACTCACCACTACAACTTCATTTATCCCGAAATCCTCCTCGCAGCGGTGAGCGTATACCTGCAGGCTGCGGCTCCTTCCAGAGCACAGCGAGATGGATCTAATGTACAGTGTAATGTTTGGCCCGGGGAGAGCACAGAGACGCCGCTGTGTCCTATTTGCTGCGATGTTGAGCTCATTTTGGAGAGCCGTTCATTCTCCCTGCAGCGCTGTGGGGCGTTAGCCACGGGCTGAAATACAGTACGATATATCTGCTTTCCATCAGGCGCGCTAATAGAATCTCTGTTGTGTCTGCATGCTGCTAAAGTCTTACACTCGCTTCATCTTCCCCTTAACGGTTTGGACGTCTGAAAGGACAGCAGGGGCAGATGATAAGACATGTCATCGTGTGTCACATGCAGGAACCTTTTCTGGAACATTTTCCCGCTCATCTTCATCCGACTGAATGTTACTGTTTTAAAGGGTTTGGTGGTTTCTTGACTTTCTCAAGTATTCACGCTCTTATTAGAAGACTTAAGTATTCAGAAATGTCCGACATATGAGAATCAGAATCAGAATCAGAATCAGAATCTGGGTTTATTGCCAAGTACATTTACACATACAAGGAATTTGACTTGATGTGTTGGTGCTAAACAATTAACAAGGAAATAATGCAGAACTAGCAACAACTCAAATAATACAGAATAAGAAGATATTACAATATATAAAATAGAATTTAAAAATGTAAAATATAAAAATTAAAAAGAAAAACACAAAATGTACAAAAGGTGCAATGTGCTGTGCAGTGGTGTATGAGAAAATATCTTAGTGTGTGTAACTAAATATATAAGATAAATTAAATCTCCTCTCCAGGGGAATTCAAATATAAAACACACATCAGTTTGTTCTGATCCTACGAGGCCTTTCAGTTGGTGGTCGCCTGATCGGTGGGGAGCAAGGCCTACAGGGGTGAGTCCAGGGGGGCTGACCCAGGGTGCCCATCCCCCTCTCTAAAATTCGATTGGCCACCTCAATAAATGCTTCACATATGTACAATTTTAAAAAGACAAGGTAAAACATATTTAGTTATTGAATAAAATGTATAATCTGCAAACGTTCTGTGCGTCTAAAGTTACTGATTGGTGACGTGTTTTCGGTCTTAGGCACAGAAATTAGCACTCCAGGACCTCCACTAACTGTAGTTAACACGTTGCTCATTTGTTCATCATCAGTACAAGAAAAAAGGAGCTTTTATGTGTGCGGGAAAAATGTGATCTTGAATGCATTACACATCGCCAGCCAGAAGGAGGCAGCAGAGGGTGATATCTCATTAACTGTGACATAAAGAGCGAGTCCTGCAGCGTCACATGATCAGAGCAGCGGACCAGACTAGCATGAGTCAGCAGTTCGTTTAAGTTTGTCCCCACAGAGTTTAGGAAACACATGTCGAGTGCGTATGGGGTTGTTGGTTGAGTATGTTAAGTAAAATAGATCGTCAATCTAAAACGATTGGGATGCTAATTTTGTTAGCCAGTTAGTAGCATTTTTGAGCATGTGTTAGCATCAAGCTAAGGAACTGAGATATGCATCTCGGTCCATCTGTGAGAAACTGTCTCCACTGGTCATCCCAGTGATCAGAGTCTGGACGGCCTGCGCGAGACCTGATCCAGAATCTGTAATCGATGGTTAAGCGGATCTCCTGCGGCCCCTTTGAGGAGGGAAACTTTGAAAACGCAGAATATCTACAGGCTGTAAATATGTCAGGGAGCTTACATTTGAGCATCAGGACAACACTTCTGTACATGCATGTACCTTCTTCAGCTACACAGGTTCAAATAATCCTCCTCATGAAAGACACATCAGCGATTTTCTTGCTGCACACGACGGTTGAAGGCACATGCTAAAGAAACCGCGGATAATCGTACGAGAGCGCAGCAGGGGAGCTTCGGGAGTCGGTCGGGTGAGCTCCTACAAAAGCTCAAAACGAGAATCCCAGAGGCTCAGGGGGACCGCACCTTCAGCACACACCTGGAGATAAACAAAGAGCTGCAGCGTCGCTCTAATCCTCCGAAGAGGGAGTCAGTCACCGGAAACGTGCAAAATGAAGAGGATGAGAACGCAGCAGAGGCCTGAGAGGAGGAGTGCACTGATGAAAAGTGATGATAGCAACAATAAAATGATGACAAACAGAGGGGGGACGATTTGGATCTCAGCCTGGATGTTATGCAGTCAGATTATCAGTTTGAAGAAGGTGATTGGCAGGGATTAATCAACCGCTGTTAATTGGAAGTAAAGGTGAAGTGGGAGGAGGAGGGGGGAAGATTATGCAAAGCAGGTATTATGGTGTAAAATAGTAGATATGGTTCAAATTGGAGCTGAACGCCTGGTATCTGGTTTTCAAAAATATTTTCCCTTGTTTGTTTGTTTGTTGTGTTCTGTGGTTTATTTTTGTATGCTCCTGCATTCAAACCCCGGCAGATGATCCTAAAGGCAGCAGCACAACTGGTCTTGAACCCCCCCAAAACAGCACATGACACTGGGTTGTTCATCTCCCTCCTCTGGCTCTCAGTTACTGCTCGCATCAAATTTAAAACTCTGCTGCTCGCTTACAAAACAGCGACACAAACGTCTCCTTACCTAAACTCTCTGATCCAGGTCTACACTCCCTCCCCCCCACTACACTCTGCCAATGAAAGAGGTCTGATCCAAACCTTCACAACAGGGTCCTAAGTCTCTGACTAAGACTCTTCTCCTCTGTTGCCCCCCGGTGGTGGAATGAACTTCCAAACTCCATGTGATCTGCAGAGTCCCTCTGCACCTTTAAGAAAAAGCTAAAGACCCAGCTCTTTATGAACACCAACAACCTTAATGATGACTTAGAACTTGCTGTAGGAACTGGGGATTGAACCCTTGGCCTTCTGGTTGAAAGACAACTACTAGTACCAACTGAGCCACAGCTGCCTTGTCAAACACACTATTTCATTAATCTGCATCATGTTATAGCTCTTCATACATACAACATGATATGTGTGCAGAATGAAAAAGTCACAAGTTGTCAGTTTTTAATCATCCTATCATACTTCATGCATGTGTACTGTTTTATTTTTTACTTTTTTCCCCACTTTCTAGTTTAAAAAAAATTGTTTTTGTAAAGTTTTTTGGGGGGGGTCTCTGGTGAATTTAAAATGGACTTTTATGGATTTAACGAAACTGTTTTTCAGAGTATTAGTCTGCATTGTTTCATATCTTTTGCCAGTTGAAGAAGTGAGGCTTCACTCTGTCTTAAGAATCCTGAACAGTGAGAGTGTATCCCAGAGGAGATACACCTTACAGGTACAGATACAGGTTTGTCACACCTCCACTTTGTGACTTTTAAAACCTAGCTAACTCTTGCCTTAGTTGTTTCAGAAGAAATGCATGTCAGAGTTTTAAAGACAGTCTTTCACGCTGTGAGCAGGATTTGAACCTGCGCGGGGATACCCCATTGGATTTCGAGTCCAACGCCTTAACCACTCGGCCATCACAGCTGCTTTCTTTGTTGTGTTCATGATCAGAAACATGCAATAGGACATGCAACAAAGGTCCCCAAATAGCCTAAAAAAGGGACCTTGTGGATCACATCTATAAATCAATCAGCCATTTTGGCAAATATGACTCTGATAGCGTCTACAGCCGTTTGGAGAGACATTAGTTTGTGTGCAAACCTGAGACATAAGTTGGGGTGGATGACTTTCTCGAAAAACTTTTTGATGACACCGATAACGATACAGCGAAATCTTTCATGAATAATACCTGCAGGGATTTACTCTCTGCTTTTACGTCACCGTCCTCTTCCTCAGCCGTTGTATTAAACAATATCAGGACGGGCTAACTGACATGTGACGCAAAGCAGTACGCACTTCTCGCAAGATGAAACTTCTGTTCATCGGAGAGATGCCGTTCTGCCTGTTGAACTACTGTGCTATTAGATCGACTTTGAAACAACTGAAGTTACATATCGTTGCTTTAAAGCCTTTATTTGTGATTTTTCAGACTTAAATATATAAATCAAGTATCTCCTCTGAAAATAACTCTGTGAGTCATGACTGTCTACAATGGGTGTAACACCCGAGTCCCACTGTCTGTGATGTTTTCAGAGTTTTCAGAGTCCTATCTTCACTTTGTTTACATCGCCAGGACGGCCGGCTGACTCCTCCCCTCGTGTATAAAAGTTGTTTAATTGAGGGACTAGAGAAAAGAAGAATAACATACTGTACTCACTGCTTAACTGTGTTTCTAGATCACGCTCATTTCAGGTAAATTTACATGCAGTGTGAAGATACAGACGTGTTAAAGTGGGTACAAGAAGAATACAACTGGCACACACAAAAGTCAGGCAGCCTGTCTTGTGAGGACCAGGAATTAGTCACCAAATTTTATGGCAAACCAAAGGAAACTTTTTAAGATTTTTGATCAGGACCAAATTGGCTGAATGTTCCGACCATGTTCTTCACCGATATCTCCATGTGGCCAGCATGGTTCAAACATCTTTAGGGTCTTTGTTTGAATGAGGCTGAATCGCAGCCTGAACCAGAGCTCTTCCTCTCCTCATGATGTCACCGCCTGATCAGCCGCCTGCCTCCTAAAGCCGGCAGCAGGGGGGGGGGGGGAGAAGTCAGTCACTGTGCAGGGGCTTCCTGCTGCAGAGCTGCACTCTGAATCCTCCCTGAGCTCACACAGGAGGACGAGAAGAAGAAGCAGCGGAGGAAAAAACTACTGGACATTTTTTCACAGAATGGCTCCTGTGCACGGGACTTTGAGCAGGAACATGGAGAGGTCAGAGCACGATATGAAGGGAAAGTGCAAGAGGAAGAGGAGGAGGAGGTGCAAAGGCAAAGGTTTGTCGATGTGTTTTCTGAAGTTTATGTGGAGAAAAGTATTATTTTAATTTCCTCCAACTGAGATGGTTTTACACTGACTTCCGTTTGTCTTCATTTTGTCTCATTTTGGATTTCCTTTAAGTGTCCTCTGCTTTCCTTCCATCTCTTTAGTCATGAGATACTTTTATTCTTTACTACTTTACTGGATGCTTTAACACATTTTTATCACAATTGTTGTTTCTGCACGGCTATTTGAGTAACAACATTTAGAACGACGTGTCATCATGTAATCTCTTGCCTGGGTAAATTTCAAATATGTTTAAAATTACTGCAACCCTCTTTTTTTGTATTTGAACAGAACCTTAAATATGTTTGAGTAACTTTCTTTACCTCATAGTTTTCTGGATGCATGACATTTTTTATTGTTGTGGTTTCAACTTTGTGTGCAGAGCCATAGAATCACAGTTCGACTGAATCCAAGAGAGGAAAACAAACGATTTAAATATATAATTTTAAATATGTTTTTTTATGTTTTGAGTTTGCTATTAAGTTGTGAGGATGTTAGCTTTTCAGGGGGCTTTCTATGCCTTTATTATACAGACAGGACAGTGGATAGAGTTGGAGAAAGAGAGAGAGGAATGACATGCGGGAAAGGAGCCACAGGTTGGATTTGAACCCAGGTTTCCCCCTTGTGAGGACCGCAGCTTCTGTACATTTGGCGAGCGACATAACCACGAGAGGCTATTGCACCTCATGAGGGTGGAAACCCGACTCTGCATAAAACCTGCAAGGCAAAACAAAATGGTTCCTAATGCAGCAGGTTCTGCATCATGCAAACACTAACGAGGGATATATGTGAGGAGATCTATAAACACGCTTTTATAATTTCAAGTCAGTGAGGCTTTGACTTCATTTAGAAGAGTAAACACCGAACATGTTAGGAAGCTTTGTGAGGAAAAGATAAAAAATGTAGCAGCGACCTCACTGGTGGCAGAAAGAAGTTTGACTGTTCGGAAACCTACGAGAAAATCATCATGCAATAAAATAATCTGCTCTATTTTTTATGAATTAACGACGTTAGTATCTCGTTAATTCAGAAAAAACGAAACAAAAATCATAGAAAACGTCCTCGGAATTCCAAATCGATCTTGTAGATTTGCAAAACAGAAACGTTTTTTTTGTCTCGAGTGAATGCAAGACGTTTCTGTAACTTATCACTTGATTTGTTTTCCCAATTTGTCATGATATTATGGTTTTAAATATGACTTCAAGCATGATGTTTACTGTTTCACCACAACGATTTCAGCCGAAAACGGTGGCCTTTGTTTGTGGTCTGCTTATCCGTTCGTTCCTTTACAACCGCCTGAAAACAGAAAGTTTTGAAAAACGGCATCGTCTCTGTCGTCGAGTAAATTGGCAATCCGCAGTTCCTCTGAAAATGGAAACTTCTTACACATGTGCTTCACGGTTCCAGTCAATATCCATGCATGAGTAAGGTGGACTACAACAACAATGGCCGACTCTCGAGTTCTGTTTGTGCTGCTCGCTCTATTTAATTTAACAAGCAACCTGAGGAAGCTACAAACGGAGCGTTGTTCACTCTCAATAAAGTTACAGTGAAGTAACTTTCAGTGTGCCCAGGATTATTGATTTACTTTTCATTGTTTGTTACTGCAACCGAGCAACACCTGGGTATAAAGGTTGGCTGTGCACGGGGTGCCCTGTTGGTTATTTAGATTACCCAGGTGTCCCTAACCCTAACCCTAACAACACCAAGAAAGAGATTGATTTGGAATAGTTTATTGGAAGGTGCATAGACGAGATCAAAATGATGAGCGAGGTTGGATGATCAGAAGATTGAGGGTGGAAAGATGAAGGGATGAAGGTTAGGGTGCAAGGAAGGAGGGATGAAGGTGAGCGGGTAAGAGTTTGGGGACGAGGAGACGGAGGGATGGAGGTAAAAGCAGAGGGATGAATGGATGAATGTAAAGGTCGGGAGGTGAACGGAAGAAGGAAGTTGGATTTGTGTCAGACGATGTAGGTACGACTTGAGGTTACTGAGCCAAGTTTCAAAAACTATATGTTTGGATTTATAGCTGCATTAGCATCCAGCCTCCCCTGCTAGCATGTCTCAAGTTGGGAGAAACCTTGAGAGTAACATTCAGTTAAACCCTGAAATAAAACTTTCTCCTCGTTTGCTCCTAAAAGGTGAAATTTTTGCCTGAGATTGAAATCTCCTGGAGACTGTGAAACAAATCACAATAGTACGTTTATATCAGCTGATATTTTTACACTCTTACACACGAGTAGCTCAGATGCTCGTCTACGGACACTAGCGTCGTAAAGAGCTGCTGTACGTTCACTCTAAAGTCACTCTGGATAACGTGCGTTTATGTGCATAGATAAAATGTGTCATCATGGTGCGAGCTCTTTTAATCGTAATTACAGTCATCCGGGCAACAGGTCAGCCTTTTAGGATTAATCTGGCATTGTTCTCCGCATGCTAATCCTCAGTAAATGCTGCAGATTAGTACGTGATGGCTTTTGTATTAAGTCCAATGGTTATTCAAAGTGCACTAAGCCTATTCCACTCTCATTAATGACCCATTGGCCTTTTTTTTATGTACATCATCACTGAAGAGAGAGAGCGCTGTTTGAAAAATGAATGCTTTCAGAACATCATCACACATTTTATTTCTTAAATCCCACTATCTTTAAGGCCAGAATGCACTCAGCTAATGCTTCCACTGTAACCAACAAGGACACTGGCTCTAATGCCAGTCGTCATGTTATGAACACAAGGCGGCGAGTTTTTCATGAATGGCAGACGTCTCTGTTTGCAAGAGGACACGTGTTTGTCTTCATGCAGGAATAATCTTTGGGGCTAGCGGTGTGTCGAGAACACGTCAAGGCATCAAGGTGGTGACCTGAACCCAGAACCTAGACATATCCAGAAGGGGTAATATTTGCAGGGGTTTGTGCAAAACCATACAAACTTCCATGAGTAATGACAAGTCAAAATTAACTTTCTGCTGATTCCAAACTATACAACTTTCCGTCTCACGCTCTATTTCACCCTCCTGCTTGTTATTTATACTTTATTTCAGAGTGTGTTACTTGTTGTTCAACAGATTATCTTTTAAAATAACCAAACCGGAACCTGCAAGATACTTTACAGGAAAAATACCATCAAATCTTGACAATAAACCATGTTTTTGGAGGTGTCTTGGAGGGAACACAATGGTTGCCATAAGATTCAGAAAAGGTGAAGTTTCTGTACAGCTGTGCTGCTCTTTTAGCAGACTGAGCTGTAGTTGTTCTACACATTCACCCATCTGAGGGTAGATGCTGCAATGTGAAGTGTCCATCAGAAGTAACTAATCCCATTCATGTGCTGCTGATGAAGTAATTGGGGGTTAAGTGTCATACTCAAGGATGCATCAGACATGTGGCTGCAGGAGCTGGGGATTGAACCCCCAACCTTCCATATTCAGCCGTTTGGTTTTTTCTTGGTTACTAGACTCTGACAAAAAGATTTGATTGTGCGGATGACAGGATGAACTTGTTGGAGGCTTTTCTGTAAAAAAAACAAATTACCATTTGGCTGTTGAATCCCCGTCTGCTGCTTTCAGTCTCATGTAACAAACCGTCATTTTTTTGGAAAAAATATTTGATTGTCCCGCTTTCAGTGAGGATTATAATTCTCCATCATGGAACAAACAGCTGCTCTCTTCGATGGTCCATCAGTGGTTTTTGATGGTGCGTCATGCATTTTGGACATATTTGTATATTGGATGCATTTTGGATAAGTGCAGTCAAACTTAGTGGGGCATGCCTGTGTGTAATTTCACTGATGGATTCTGCTATCTCTACTCTTCTCTCGGGCTCTGGCTTCATGAAAACATTAGCAATATGGTTTTTTTGCCCATTTAGTCTAATTGCAGGGATGCTCAGCGGGTAAAGCGTACTAACTCCACAAGAGTTAGGGGTCCCGCTTTCTCCGCAGCTCATTGTGCTGCCTACAACGCCCAGGCTTGAGATTTGAATCCCACTTTGTTTGAATATACAAAAAGAAACAGTGTTTTCTGGATCATATGAGATTCTTCTGCTTTCTTGGAATGAATTCTCCTTTTCTCCTGCAGTATGACAAAAAAAATACAAACAATCGCTAAAGCAGTGATTCTCTAACTTCCTCTGTTGTTCCGTTATTTTCTCCTTGGAGGAAAAAATGTGGTGATTAAAAGGGCCAAGTTAAGAATTATTAAAGGAGCAGTATGTAACTCTGACACCCAGTGTTTAAAATGGGTACTGCAGTCCAAATTCCAAACATTGCAGAGAGCTGTCTCCCCCCGCCCCCTCCTCTCTATTTCTCGAATTTCGAGTTGATCTGTTGTATGAATTGTCAGCTGTGATGGCCGAGAGGTTAAGGCGTTGGATTCGAAATCCAATGGGGTTTCCCCGCGCAGGTTCGAACCCTGCTCACAGCGTAATCCTTATTTATACACTACTCCCTGTGTTCAGAAGTTTCTGTTTGAGTCGATGTGCCCGCATGTTGCCATGTGGTGGACACTGAAGCTTCAGTGTTTAGCCAGCTCTGCATGGGTCTGTAAACCTTTCTGTGTTCTAACCTCTCTCCATTTTTCAAAAAGCATCTCCAATATTGATCCTAGTTTGAGTTTGAGCATGTTTCTGCTCTTTAATTCTTACATAAGTTACACCCCTGACAAGGCAAATAGCCCAGCATCTGGAATGGCCAATCAGAATCTTCAAGGAGTTCAAGATCGCCCCTGGCTACACCTCTGGATACACTCCACTTAAGGGTGATGGATTGGATTGGATCTGTTAGCAACTCCAGGATGTTTTTCTCTTACTTTAGTACAATAGTTCTTGAAAATATGGTTTACGAGCCCCAAGGACATGACAGAGGGGGTACGGGCAGCCTGGGTAGTCAACCTACAAGATTTTATTAAACTTCAACACCACTTGGTATACAGTAGATATGAGTTGAATGACAGTTTGATAAATTAAGCCATCATCCAGAACATTATTGCCCAATCCAAAAAAAAAGAAAGACAAAGGAATGTAAGGTAACTTTATTTGGTTTACAGTGAGTGAGTCATCCTTCTTTTACATACAATCGACAGTCTTCAATACTTAGAGGACGATCCTTATTTAAAACAAGATAAATCGTGCCATCAGAGAGAACAAGGCAAATTAAACCAAGAATCTAAACAATGTTTCCCAAAGAGAAACAGTCTGTAATTAAAGATGAAAGAAAGCTCATCTTTCGAGCTGATTAAGTGACAGTGAAGCAGCATGTGAGGGCATTAAAGGTTGAAACGAGGCCATTGTCAGCAGCTGTAGATTATCACTGGCATTGTTATAATCTCTCATTGCAATGCTATTGCACATTACCATATGTTTCAGGCTGTGATTTCATCACTCATTTCCAAATAACGATCAACAGTCTGTTGATTTGAGAGCAGACGTTAAGCTTTGTGGCTTTTGTTGCTCCAGTGTGATTGCATGAGTTTCTGCACTGAATTAAATTTAGACAGAATCTCCACAGTCTGGAGGCTCTCATGTGAATATGTATATAGAATTTAACTTTTTCATCTTAAACGCACGCTGTGAGCAGGATTCGAACCTGCGCGGGGAAACCCCATTGGATTTCGAATCCAACGCCTTAACCTCTCGGCCATCACAGCTGTCTTTCATCAAATAAAAAACTAAAACAAAAGAGATCTTCAAAACTTGAAGAAAGAAGCCTCATTGCACTACGAGTCCAATGCCTTCACCACTTGGCCATCACACATTAGCTACTACAGTAGCAAGTTCATCAAATTTTAGATTCTGGGTGCGTTCGAATTGTCCTGAAGAAATGCACAAAACATTCTGAATTGAATGAAATATGTTGAATAAAACATCATCTGGCTCAAAATGTCTCTGATCCCCTTTTACCTGAAAGACAGGGTGATGTTTTTTATGGTGATTATAATCTGATTATATGGTTTTGCATAATATCTCAAGAGCCTTAATCAAGGCAAGAGTTTCAGCATCTGTGACTGAAGGAAAGTTTAACGTTATTTATGATATTGCTGCCAAAACACTCAAAGTGGATAAATAACGAATGCAAACTGAGCATAGGCTGCAATAAAAGTTAAACTCACTTTGATCGTTTTACAACATCAGCGTAACGTTCATAGTTCACCTACGGGTTAAAGATTGTTGAAAGTTGTTCAAGGTATATTATTGCAATGGTAACTTACATGATCTCCCTTTTCTGTCATCGTTAATGTTCGTGAACGGTCAGATGCGCGAGTCGCTTTAAATGTTGCGGCCGCAAGGAATTGTGGGGCTTCACATCTCATCTCCTTTGGTAAAGGATGGTCCAGTGTATCCTATGCTAAAGGAGGTTATAAAGGAAGCATTGACCCACCTTTCCTTAGCTTTTAGAGAATTCGAACGGCTCTTATCATGACCGCCACTTAAATGCTTCCGGGGTTAAGGTAAAGTGGAGAGTGAAAGGAGATAGGAGGGACAATTCGAACGCACCCTCTGTCCTTGGGCTTTCTCAAACAGACACTTCTCAACCCATGGAGTAGTGTATAATTAGGGATGACGCTGTGAGCAGGGTTCGAACCTACTACACTCTAAGTAATTGGAATCGAATGGCTACCAAAACAAAAGGAATGGGGCGCTGAGGGCCTAGAGGTTAGGTCATACCCAATGCATGAAGGCTGTAGTTCTCCAAGTGGGCTAACCGGGTTCAAGTCCAACCTGTGGCTCTTTTCCCGCTTATATTCCTCACTCTCTCTCCTGATTTCCTACTTTTGTTTGAACCATTCCTAAATACACAGTTTTCTTGAACTTGGCCAACGATGTGAAGGTCATCCACAAGACTTTGGGGTTGTTTTCAAATAGTTCAATTAGGAATTGTATACAGAGGATGGATTTGCACGAGGTGAGTGAATTTCATTGACGAGCCCATCAAGTGAGTATCATTACTATCTAATTACCTACTACAGAGCAAGTTCATCAAATTTTAGATCGTGCTTTTGGGCTTGCTCAAACAGACACTTCTCAACCCATGGAGTAGTGTATAAATAGGGATGACGCTGTGAGCAGGGTTCGAACCTGCGCGGGGAGACCCCATTGGATTTCGAGTCCAACGCCTTAACCTCTCGGCCATCACAGCTGTCTAGGTTGACAACAAATCAGCTAGGTTTCCGACAAATTCCTGTCACACAGTTGAGAAAAAGATTTACATTGGAAGGATAATGAAGGGAAGATGCCGTGGAAATGTTTGACCTCCCCATAGTACAACAACGAACAACTAAGAAACTGCTAAGAAAAAACAATGTGAGTGAATTAGAATCTCAATATCAAGTCCAAAGCCAAACAGACATGACTTGATTCAAGGTTTTTGCAAGATGTCAGAGGTTAGTTCATACTGGAAGATAATATTTAAGTGCTATGTCCTTTGGAGTGACCATTTGAAGGCCGATAAAGTTAAATTGGCAAATCAAAAGCTGTCCCACTTTGAAGGCTCCTTTAATGTGGCCAACAATTGTGATTGTGTCCTTTTTTCCCCCAACCGATGGAGGATACTTCCAATGCCGCCTTCTGGCCCAACATAACCTAAGATTCATTGCAGGCCAATTCAAACAAGTTGGCAGACTCTCTAAGTAATTGAGCTCGACTAATTGGAATCGAATGGCTACCAAATCTAAAGGAATGGGGTGCTGAGGGCTTAGAAGTTAGGTCATACCCAATGCATGGAGGCTGTAGTTCTCCAAATGGCCGGTCGGGTTCAAGTCCAACCTGTGGCTCTTTTCCCGCTTATATTCCCCACTCTCTCTCCTGATTTCCTACTTCACCCATTGTCCTATCAACTAAAGGCAACAAGTCCCCAAAATAAAAATCTTTCAAAAACAAAAGAGATCTTCAAAACTTGAGTACAGAAGCCTCATTGCACTACGAGTCAAATGCCTTCACCACTTGGTTATCACAGCTATTAATAACATGTTTTGTTTTCTGAAAATAACGTAAATTTTACAACATAGTTGAAGTGGCAGTAGTGGTTGGTCCAACCATTCCTCGCTCAGTAGTGTTTGTATTTGTTGTGAACTGCAACACTAGAAGAGAGTAAAAAATGAAGGATCTGAAAAGTGATGGGTTAACTAATGACATTTTTCGTGCGCTTGCCCATTCTCACTGATAAATTAGAAGTTTGAACCATTCCTAAATACACAGTTTTCTTGAACTTGGTCAATGATGTGAAGGTCATCCACAAGATTTTGGGGTTGTTTTCAAATAGTTCAATTAGGATCTAATTGAATACAGAGGATGGAACTGTGCTTGAACAGGTTTTGTTTTGTTTCGTCGTTTTTTGTCCATGAGTCCATCAAGTGAATATCATTACTATCAAGCGTGGGATGTTGGCATGTATGAAACCATTCGGTAAGGAATAAGCAGATTGTCTAACTTGACTTGATTTGTACTATAGCAAGTTGATCAAATTTTACATTGCATCTTTGGGCTTACTCAAACAGACACTTCTCAACCCATGGAGTAGTGTATAATTTGGGATTATGCTGTGAGCAGGATTCAAACCTGCGCAGGGAAACCCCATTGGATTTTGAGTCCAACACCTTAACCTCTCGGTCTCCACAGAACATACAGAGACAGGAATGCAGCTATATCTCTCAGTTTTTTAAATCATTAACTCCTGATATCCCTTCAGAAATGGTGGGGATAGAGGTGTATAAGTTCCAAAGAAATTACTTAAGGCCATTTTTATTACATGACTCAAGAACTCATTCAAGTAAGACTCGGATATAAACAGGGTTTGAATGTTTGTGGGGACATCCCATTGGGTTTCCAGTTACACTGGATTCACAAATTATTTTTTACAAAGTTTCTGAATTTCCTTGCCCTTGAGGAAAGACAGTCCACATTACAAGTAAATGAAACCGCTCATCATTAATTACGATTAGCAAATGAGATTACCCACAGCTGTCAGACCACACACACACACACACACACACACACACACACACACACACATACACCGGACAGCAAGCGGGTGCTTCTTGCTTCCCCGCTGCCATGCCTAATTTCATTATTCTATTAAACAAGCTTCATTAACAGAGGCTGGAGAGAGAAATGTTATTTCTAAGCTTTTATATACTGTGCAATATGAAGCCACAAAAGCTCCCTCGTCTCATTTCTGCTCGGTCCTGTTTTATCCCTATTGTGTTTTTGTTTTCTTTTGGTCCCAAGTGACCTCTCTGGGAAGTGTTAATGTCATATTTTTTCCCCTTTCTGCTACAAATAATGCCAAGAGATGTACGACAGGAGAGACAATTCTTACGAGTAGGTAAAGTCTAAGATGTACATCCAAAACTGAGTCAGTGTGAGCTTGTTTAACGTACAGAATTTAACTGTTGATGGCACATTAATGGGCAGTAAATGGTGTCAGGAGTGGAGGGTGCTCGATCAACCATTTTGGGCTCTAAAGTTCATATAAATGTGTCATCAGTTGGGATTTTAGTGGCTATGATTGCCAAAACATTTGTGCTTTGTGTTGAAAAAATGCTTGAAATTGCTGCTTGAAATACATGCAATAATCTGGGAACATATGAGGCATACTGGTTTTGAACTTCCAGTAGAAAGAATAATCAGAGTTGTACATTCCGGAGTCAAAGTGCTGTCACAGCTGTGATGGCCGAGAGGTTAAGGCGTTGGACTCGAAATCCAATGGGGTTTCCCCGCGCAGGTTCGAACCCTGCTCACAGCGGATCTGTTTCTGTATTATAACACCTACTGGGTCTAATGCTGTTCACTATAAAACACGTGTTTAGAAGTAGAGTGCCAATTTAGAGGAATGCGCTCCTCTGTGAGTTTCCTAGACCAAGATTACGAGCAAAAAAGCTGCGCCAGTACAAATAGAGCAGCAAGCCATGCTTACCAACATGAAAACAGTACGACCTGGTGAGGAATATTCTGAAATTGAAGACCTTGGCAATGCCACTGCAAAAACAAACAAAAAAAAGCCACAGGCCCTAAATCTCTACACTGCAGGACAAATTCATTTTCCAGATTTTCTTCTGGGGAAGATTACTGGTAGCTTAAAAGCTGAAAAACTGTCATGTTTCAACCTGCTTAGCCTCTACTTTAAACAAGTATAGAGCCAAATCCTGCAATCTATAAATGGGAGTGAGTTAATGAAGCGACACTTGCGTGAGAGTGTCTGTGTGTTCATGAGTAAGGGGCAAAAAGAGAGATGGATGAATGTGAAAGTGGCAGGAAGTTGTGGCGCCTAGATGACGGAACGCAAAGAAAAACACAGATATTATCTATTTTTTTATCCTAGAATGAACAGGCCCATTAGCTGCGATGATGCAGATCATTAAAATATCTCCAAACCTCCACCTGCCGCTGCCCTCACAAGCTCCAGCCTCACATCATTACTTCACATCCCATCTCACAGCGCTCGCTCATATAAACCCACCAGTTAATGGCATCACACGCCTAATATAACTGCAAGGTGCAAGGTTAACGCACAATAATTTAGTGTGGGCTCTTCATTATTCTAATGACTCGTAGTTTGCATTGCTGTGCCCTCCAGAATCACCAATCACCAGGGGGGAAAATGCAGGCACCGAGCCTGTTTGGCCCATTGACGCACCAGGAATTCAAACAATCACGCTCCATTTTCAACTGGTTCAGCTTGGAACACAACAAATGTGACATCATTGTTTTACAGTCTCTGGAAGATCCATTATACTTTGCTTAGCAGTGAAATATATGCTTTTTATGCTTTGGTCATTTACTCCAGATTCATTTTTTAAGATTTTCATTGAAATTGTCTTTAGGTCCTGACAGAAATTAATAACTCAGGTTCTCTGAAAAAGGAACGAAGAAAACCCGTCATCTGTAGCAGTTGTAAGCCTGTAAAAACTTTGACCCAATGTCTGCCACGAGGTACCAATCTGATGAACCAATCAGACGCCTCCCTGTCTCCCTGCTCGCTCTCTAACCCTTATGTGCGATAGCCCACACTCAAAGCGAGTTTATACTGAGAGTTAACTTACCGCTGAATGAGACAAGAGACGACGTAGTTTCTACACAATGCAAGAGATGAGCTGAGGTCCACTTCTGGACCAATGGCATGCATGCATGTAAGTGAGGGGGCGTGGCTTTTGAGGGAGCACAGAGGGGAGGGGGTTGGTGCAGACGGAGCACTGAGGGAATGCTACTTTCAAAATCATGCTAGTTTTCGAAATTACCAAACCTGCCTTTAACAGGAGTTTTTAGCTATATTTGCATTTAAGTTAGCTTAAAGATGATTAAGAAATAATTATTAGATATCAAAGTAGCTCAAAAACAAGAATAACTAACATAATCATGCCTTTAAAATAAACAACAAGGATGCTTAAAACGTCTTATCTTTAATTCCATTCCAACAGTGAATATCAAATAAAACACATTTCCATCTTTTTATGCCTATTTGTCGGATACATTTTCTCCCTACATGCATGCACTGCAAAACAAAAGCTGTTTATTGGTGGCAGGGCACCTCATAAATCTAAATGGGATAAATGGGGTCACTGGTTTTTGGGGGGGTAATAAGAATAAGCAGGTGATCTATTACAGGCTCAGAGCTGCAGGTGTTTCCTGAAGCTAAATCCCCAAATCGCAACTTGTGGAAGATATAGTGAGCTGAGCTGGGAGGGGTGAGGAGGCCTGAGAGTGCAAAGAATGTGTTGGAGAAAGAAAAAAGGATGTTTATATTTGTTACCAAATTTTATTTTTTAATGACAGGTTACAACAGGACGACATGAAATACTTGCTTGATCAAGGTTATCATTTTTAAGAACACTGATAAAATAACGAAAACTGAAATAAAAATTAGGATTTACCAAAAGTTAAATAAAATGAAAAAATTCAAAGACTTCCTTAGTTTTCATCTCTGACACAGTCATACTAAATGACACATGCTTTATCGTTTGTCTCGGGCACACAGACTTCAGTTTTGGATGAGCTCATGCAGTTTTGCATGAAGTATATGTGCACACATTTGGTATCAGCCATGACAAGTATCACAAGTTTTGTTAATGGTCACATATTCTGTAAAATCCACTTCACCATGTTTCTCTAACACCAACATGTGTCTCTAGTCCGTCTACAAACCCCCCAATGGTGAGAAAAGTCCATCCTCTCCGTCTTCTGCCTGCTCCACTTTTCAGAAAATGTGTGCTCAAACAGGCTGTTTGGAGATTTTCCCTTCATGACATCACAAAGGGCAGTAGCCCCTCCCCCAGGTGGGTGACACTCCCACAGCTAGGTGTTTGTTCTGCCCTCTGAGTCTGCCTTCTCACCGTTAACAATAGGACATGGAGCGAGAAAGACCGAGCCAACCAGAGCCCTTCCAGAGAGGGGGCGTGGTCAGACACAGCTCATTTACATATTTAAAGGTACAGACACAGAAACAGCCTGTTCTGAGCAGGGCTGAAATAGAGGGGTTTATAGACATGATCAAATACAGGATCAGAGTGGATTTAGAACAAGAAACTTCACACACATGTTTTGAGGAGCTCTGAGACTTATTTACACTGAAGAAGAGGAGAATATGTGAAACTAACACAAACTAATCCAAACTAAACAAAAATGATGTCTCTGTCTCTCCAATAAAGGCACAAAAAACCTCAAAATAAACCTAAAATTTAAAAAAAGATTCAAAAAGTGCGACTGGGTCATTAAGACTGACCTTCTCCTGCAGTTTGAGCTCCTTTCCAGCCTGTCTTCACTTCTTAATAACCAGTCTACTTCTGAGCCGCCGTTGTTTTTACTCCGTCTGTTTAGTGGGAACTCTAATATCTCTACTGGCCTTGCACGTTTTGCTCATGCACTATCCTGATAATGTGTTAACATGAGTTCATTCGATCACTTTTTATGGCTGGGAGTGAAACTAAAACTATGTGAAAGCATTCAAATCGTGACAGTAATTTGGCTCTTTTTGCAAACTGTCACCCATGGGCTAATTTTTAAATAAATGTTATGGATGTTGGGTCAGCTGTGGTGAAAACGCTTGAAGATTTTGAACATGTTTGATTCTTTCTTTTCAGGGCGGAGCGACATGTTAGTGACCGTCAACAGCATCAAAAACCACTGGGAGACCACAGCATCGTCAGCCGAGGATGCAGACGCCTCAAGTGAGTCTTTTTCCTCCTTTTGTTTTGAAACTTTTGTGTATTTGATTTCTTCATTTTACATTCCCAGTTCTTGATCTGTCCACAGGCATGTGCAGTTTGGAGGTGAAAGAGAACCAGGTTGATACGCGACCTCTTGACCGCGACCTTCTGCGGAAATATCATCCATCTGAGTTTTGCTCAACTCTACCAGCATGCGAACCCCGAGCTCTTAAAAGGAAGCAGCCGCTGGGGAATGGAAAAGACCGACTGCTTTACCGAAGCCACCCGGCGTGTAAAAGAGCAGCGTGGGCTGTCACTCATAAGAACGCGCTGGTGCAGCTGAACGAGCTACGACCCGGTCTGCGGTATGAGATCGTGTCAAAGAGTGGCCCGCTGCATGCGCCCGTGTTTTCCGTGGGTGTGGAAGTGAATGGATTCCAGTTTGAAGGCGTAGGACGGACCAAAAAGCAGGCAAAGATGAGGGCTGCAGAACTCGCTCTGCGGTCATTCATTCAGTTCCCAAACGCCTCCCAGGCGCACGCCACTATGGGGAACTTAACCAGCGCTCGTACGGATTTTACAGCAGATAAACTGGACTTCCCCGACTCTTTACTCAAAGAGTTCGAGCCATCGCTGCGAGAAAATGGCGACCTCATGCACTGCAACACAGCCAAAAAGGCAGTTTTCTCCAGTATTTACGACCGCAGACGACTCGTCCGACTCACACTGGACTTGGTCTCTTCCACAAGTCCAAAAAGACCAGCACTCACCACCTCACTTTTTAAACACCTCAGCCCTGTGCTGCTGCTAAACGAACTGCGACCAGGACTCAGGTACATGTGCCTGACAGAGAGAGTTCACGGCAGGCCAATGAGGAGCTTTGTCATGGTGGTTAGGGTGGAGGGGAAAGTGTTTGAAGGGTGTGGTCACAGTAAGAGGCAGGCCAAGGCCCAGGCAGCAGCAGCCGCCCTACAGGACATGTACAACATTTGTCCAGGACCGGAGAGGAGGATCATGGGTATTCAGGGAAGCAGAGCCAAAAATCAGCTACCTCAGGTGAGCAGGTCGGCCTTCTCTTAGAGTCTTTTGATGAACCCAAACAGGAAGTAGACATAATCAGATGTTTAGGGCAGTGAGGAAAGAAGGTCCAAGGTTCAGGGCTGACCGGAAAGTGTATACATATGGAAGACAAATCTTCAACTCCTACTGGTGTACAAAACTGAAGTCAAAATACCTCCTGAGAGATGGGTGTTTACATGTTGCATGTGTGTCCTTCCGCTTTCACTGACCAAAACACACATTTAACCAATTCATATCAGACACTCACAGCTATGAAAATGTCAATGACGCTTGTGTACATTGTTTTTGTTGAGGAAAGCACCACAATCTTGAGCATTAGCACGACGTTTCAGTGTTGTCGGTATTTATTTTGCATGTAATATGTGTGTAAAGCATCAACTAACTAACTAAAAGTAAATATCTCAGGAAAATGAACACAAAGATGCTTGAGAGAAACCTATTTGACGTGTATTTTGATGTTGTAGTTCGCCCCATGTCCCATCTGTAAAGATAGAGGAGGCGGAGTTTATGACCTAGGGCTTCTGCAACCAGCCCAGCCCACAACATGTGAAATAAACTCATCCAGTCCTTTGTTTGTGGTCTGCATAAGTCTTACAACACAGAGAAAAATGCTCCGTTTACAATGTGCTCTCCTTGTGATGTCACAAGTTGGATTGTGGTAAAATAAATCACCCCCCCTCCCCCGGTATCTCCACCCCCAGCCTAGAGCAAAACTTTTGTGCAGGTCGGCCATTTTCTCTCTCTCTACAAAGGAGTGACGTCTACCAGGAAAACTCAGGGGGGGCTCATTTCATTTAAAGAGACACACACACCAAAACGGAGCGTTCTGAGAGAGCTGGTTTATACAGGGTCACAAACCTCCTCTGGTTTTTGATTCATGTTATATTTTGACCAAAGCACAGATGTTTCATATAGACCACAGGGGGACTGTTTGAAAAGGTGGAGAAGGGGGGATAATATGTCCTCTTTAAGTCGAGAAATCGGAACACTGATGGGCTTTCGTGACACAGCATTACACAGATTTGTAGCTCAAGTTGAAATTCAAGATCTGAAAGATTGTCAGCTGCATTGCATGCAGGTATCTGGTGAAAGATGATATCAATAGTCGACAGAGCAACGTTGATAGGGGCTGTGATGTCATTATAGCCGATTGCGTTCCTCCTGCTTTTGCTCTACACAGACTTTTTTTCAGACCGGTTTCTCTAGTCAGCACTTTAAATCACTCAGAATCAGTGGATCAGTAAAGTCTTCAGATGTTTGAGACACCTCTCCCTCACTTTGAGACATCAGCGGTGACGAGCAGTGACTCTGAATTCGCTCTTTATCTCTTTAGCTTTCTCCAGCACTTTCTAAATGGTCTGGATAAATGGGGCTGAGGTGCTGCCAAATGGAGTGTGCCGCACATCAGCATGGCCGTCGTGTCCCGAGGCCCCCGAGAGCTGGATGTTGTCCTGTACGCTCGTCTGTAGCATCCAAACAACTCCATTATGTCTCAGAGAATCGTCCTCGACATCTTTGGTTGTCGCACTTTATGAAAACAAGAGGATCTGCAAAACAACGTCTTCCAAATATGCAAAGGAACACGGAGATGTTAGGCAAACATGGAGATACATAATAAAACCCTGGGGGAGATTTATGCACAGAGAGCCGGATGATAACATTGTGGACAAAGAAAAAACTTAAATGCTCTGAATTTTCCTCCTCCTCTTTTTTTTTGTTGCTTTAAAAGCCTCCCCAACTGATCATTTAACATCGTCCCCCCTCTCCAGTATGAACTGTCTGTCAGCCGGCGTGACGCTTTAATGAACATTATTACAGCACATTAGGGGTGAAGGAGGAGCGGCAGCAGACCAAGGAGATTGAGGTGGAGCGAGAAGGCGGTGTGAAGAGCATAATAATCCGACAGATAATTGTTTAACACACTCATTACACACGACCTTGTGCCACTGTCAGCCAGAAAACGTCGAGCCAGAGAGTTTCGCTCCAGAGAAACACCTGCTCTTGGAAAAAAAAAAAAAAAAAAAAAAACGGGTGCCACATAAAATAGTAAAGGCGTTTAAGATACAGGCTGTTACACACACAGAGGTCATGTCTCGGTTATATTTTCGGGAGTTTTAGGTGGTTAATGACATGAAGAGTTGAGGTTTTACACATTCACATCACGAGTTATACTCTGATCACCATGACGACTTTTTTTTAACGACCTTGTGAGTTTTACTTTGTTTCTTATCTTCTTTGCACCGGATGTTAAAGGAAGGATGTGCAAACTTTTACACATAAATACAGCAGAAATCCAGTATGTCCTCTGTAAATGTCTGCAGAAGAACAATAAGTCACATATACACCCATTCAAAAAAAAAAGAAGCATTTTAAAGCAGAAATTAACATGTTTACAGCCTGGTACAAAAAACAAAATAGGTCTGATTGTCGTTAGGTTGACTGAAAGTTAGACTGAGACAGCATTTCCAGCATGGTGGCTGCTGCCGATGAGCCTCTAGAGCCCCCTGCAGGAACAGATGGGTGATGTCACTCAGGCGTCGTCCATTAATATTTACAGTCTATATGGTAGAAACACACATGCTTCAATGATCGCTCTGTTACGCTATTGGTCCACAGATAAACTGTGTATCCTACGAGACATTTTGTCAAACTGTTATTAGCCAGGCAACTTAGCTAGCCATGCTACGTACGTGTAGACCAATCTGGTGTCT
Organism: Labrus mixtus; assembly: GCF_963584025.1. Lineage (NCBI taxonomy): Eukaryota > Metazoa > Chordata > Actinopteri > Labriformes > Labridae > Labrus > Labrus mixtus. The sequence goes on along the minus strand of NC_083619.1, from coordinate 28,066,378 downwards.
TACTGGCCAACATGTCACTCATTTTGAAGCATTTCGCTGCATCTGAGGCGAGGGGCCTTTCTCTTTCTTATTCCCGCCCCTCTCTGCTCCACTTTTCCTTTTCTTGTGACCGTACATTTCCCACAGCGATGATGTTGTGATATTGATTTTAAAAAAGTTGGGACAGTGGTAATAAAAGACTTGAAAAGTTTTGAAATGCCCCCCCCCAAAAAAAAATCACCTTTCGGAACTTCTCGTTGTTTATAAGGTTAACTGGCAACAGTTTAGGGGCATGACTCGGGTAGACAAAGGGACTCTTATGGCGTCATTTTTTGACACTACAGCATCTCGCCGAGCTCAATAAACCAACCGCCAGAGTCGCACTTCCATGTGATGATACGTGTCTTCAGAGAGGTCTATTCACTCATTCTTGCTGTTCACATTGACCGCACACGGCATGCAAATTAGATTGGGCATTCCACCAGGACATGTCCCGGTGCTCCTGACCTTCAATCTGAGCCCGTATACAGGAAAGCTTTGATCCTGCCAATTTGTCAAACCTTAACCAGACATACAGGCCCGCCTCATGCAATTAAAGCTGCATAAAAAATGGCATCCAAACAATATTTGCGTGGGTTTTTTTTCTGAAAGGGACGACCATGTTTAAAAGTACAACAAGCACTTAAGTTTGGACAACCAGTGAAAGTAAATGGACTTGAGCTTATATAGCGCTTTTCTAGTCTTCCAACTACTCAAAGCTATTTTACACCACATGTCATACCCACCCATTCATACCCTTTTATTTGATGATCACTATGTAGTATCATCCATCAGAAGTAACTAATCCCAGTCATACACCACCACTGAAGCAGCGGGAGCAATTTGGGGTTAAGTGTCTTGCCCAAGGACTCTACCAACTGAGCCACAGCCGCCTCTAAAGTTTGTTTAATCCACCTCCAGCACTCATGGCATTAATTATTTGTAGCTCATCTCGGCTCAATTCGGTCTGTCAAATATTTTATCTGCTGCCTCCAAACTGAGGGAACAGACTGACGGGCTGAGCAGTTTTATAATATTTTAAATATTCAGCAGACAAGGTGAGACCGGATGATATTTATATGATCATGTCAAGAGTATCACAGATCCTCCTTCCATTGAATCTCCACGTTTATTTGTTGTTCTTTGCTGCCCCTCGTGGAACATTGTTGACCACCGCTGCAAATTGTAGTGAACTGATGTCTTCCTGATGTCTGCCGAAAGAGTGACAGTCCTCCAAAAGATATAATTAGGCATATTTTGACATGTAGGAGTGCTTTAGGGTTTTCTCTGTAGACTGGAGGAGCTCAGAGTGAGAAACTGTCGGACATCATTGACAGACTGTCAGAGATTTTTAGCAAACCTGTCCTGGCAAACGTCACAGCTGCTGGTGATTCCTTGCAGACTGAGTTTGAAGGTTGGCTGAGTGGTTGTTTGAGGCTGGGCAAAGTAAGGAAGAAAAAGTCAGAGAATCCCCCGGTTCAAATTCAGTGTCAGAAAGTAGCATCTAGTTTCTCCAGTTTATTTTAAAGAAAATCGTGAAAACACAAAATTAGCAATACTTTGAGTTATTTTTGAAGTAAAAAGAGACATTATCACGTAGAAAATGAATTTGCAAATTCTTGATAAACTGCTACTAAAAAGATTGACCTTTTCATTTTGGTTTATGTTATATTATATGTAGAGATGAGACCGATCTAATCTTATATCTGTACCAGGTCTGATATTGACAAAATGAACATATTGGATATCGGACTGACGGCGTCGATCCACATCCCAGATCAAGAAAGATGGTTGGGCACTTCAAAGGCCCCATTCTCGCTCAATGTCCTATTGTTAACGGTGAGAAGGCAGACTCAGAGGGCAGAACAAACACCTAGCTGTGGGAGTGTCACCCACCTGGGGGAGGGGTTACTGCCCTTTGTGATGTCATGAAGGGAACATCTCCAAACGGCCTGTTTGAGCACACATTTTCTGAAAAGTGGAGCAGGCAGAAGACGGAGAGGATGGACTTTTCTCATCATTGGGGGGTTTGTAGACAGACTAGTGAAGTGTATTTTGCATAATATGTGACTTGTGAAGAAATCACAGAAAAAAAGGTGCACCACATTACTGCAAAGCATCTCTGAGAATCAGTCTGTTGGGTTTTTTTTCTTCACAGTATCAAAGTAAACAGGTCATAGCTGACTGACTGTACATGAATGAGTGCACACCTAAAGTTCTGTCGACCCCTATTGAGCAAACTTAAAAAGGTGCCAAATTGTGAAACAGAAAGCTAAAGAAGGCAGCTAAATACTTTCACTGAAAAAAAATACATGTTACCATCCCCCTAGGACAACAGGAGAAAGAAAAGAGAAGACAATAGGTGTGACAAACCTGCCTTTATACTTCTGTAAAGTGTGCTTACCACTTCTTCTTCTTCTTCTGCAGTTTTTTGCAGAGTCGATCTCCAACCTGGTGAGAGAGAAATACACCGAGCTGACGGACAGTTGTCCCTCTACCTCGCATGCCCGTCACAAGGCGCTGGCAGGAATCGTAATGACCCGAGGTGAGTGCTGGGTTAGGAGGACACGAGCACTGCTGCTCCAACTATGACATTATTTTCTCAGTTTCAGTCGCCTTAGTTTCCTGTACACAAACAATCAGAGTATTGCAGAGTCACGCAGTCACACCAAAGCACATGTTTGTAGTGCTCATGACGGCCACACAGAAGTATAAAGCAGGGCTTAGAAATGCTCTGACCCAGTCGTCTTGAGATCAGAATTTGTCCCTTGTCAAAGACGCTCACATTCTAACCCTTCTCCCGTTTTTTCCTTCAACTTCGACGACATAATGTTCCACTTCTGCCCAACACATCCCACCTTCTGACAGGTGCCATTGTGAGGAGATAATCAATGTTATTCACTTCACCTGTCAGTGGTCAGAGTGTTATGGCTGATTGGTGTGTAAGTGCAGTCCATTTACCCTTAACACTGAATTCTCAGTGCACTTTCAGGGTCCATAATGACACATCATGAGTATAACAGTGGAACAGATCGGGGGCAACTACCTTCAAATGTTTCAAATCAAAAGAGTTTTGCTCCAGTTAAAGTTGACCTTTAGTGCTGATCCACATTTTATAACTCACATATTGTGTTACAATGATGGATGCCAAAATTAAATGTGGGATAAGATAATGAGGTAAACGTATGTTGGAGTAATCCCAGGATGAGCCTACAGGGGGCGCTAAACGGCTTCTTCTGCAAATCAGGCAATAGTTCCCCGATATGAAACCAAGAATTTCAGCAGACGGCTTCAAGCCTCTACGTAAGCCGCTGAAACCTTTCACATAGGCTCTCTTCTCCCAGCACTAGAGAGCAGCCCTCTTCTGGCAGCCCTGCAGCGTTCTGCTTGCAGAGAGCTGGCCAATGAAAGGAAAGTGGGCACATGGAGAGGGGGGGCCTTAAAGAGACAGCAGCTGAAACGAGCCGGTGCAGGCAGAGAGTTTTTACAGGCGCTAAAGACGTTTTTGAGTTGCAAATCATGTAAAGCTCCTCTACAGCAGTTGTTCTCAACTGGTCGAGCCTCAGGACTCACTAACTACTCCTTCATGGACAATCGCGACCCGAATTTCTGATATTCTTCAATCAATCAGATTATATTTTTAATTTAAAAAAATTGCAGTCTGGACCTCAGACGGTACAAAGCGTGATAGAACAAAGAAACTGAATAAAACAAGCTTGTTTAAAGGGTTAGGCTTCATCGACTTTTTTGGCAGCATTTTTCTTCCAGGCACACATTCGCGACCCACTGAATACAGCTCCGCGACCCACTTTTGGTTCCCAACCCACCAGGTGATAATCACTGAATTAGATGTATTTTAATTTTTTTAAAGTAGAGGTTTGGACCATGATTTTACAAAACATGATAGACAAAAATGCAGAATGAAACCAGCATGTTTTAAAAGCTCTCCATAAAATATTTTTCTGGCCCACTAAAAACGGCTCGACGACCCACTTTTGTCTCTCTATCTCCAAAGAATGTGATGTGATGGTTGGACATTTCTTCGCTGTTCACAGCTGCTGTCTCTGGAGAGTCACTGAAAGTTTAACATGAGGTGGGAAATAATGGCAGCCTGCACACTATTAATGCAAGCCCATCTAACTTACTAACTAACGTCCTGAATAATTGCAGAAAACACAAACCACGGCACACACATGGGGGAGCTATGGCTAAAAGCTGCTTTTGTTTTAGCTCTTCTTGATGATTTAAAAAGCAAAGGAAGCATCTCTCCAGGACTCTGGTTAATTTGTGACCTTACATGATACTCAGTCAATGAATCTGTGACTAAACTAAGGGAGAAACATCTCATACTTTATATTATTATTTAAAAAGTGTGGATGGAAATGTTTTTGCTTTTCTTGATTCGAAGCAATCAGACATGTGTGCAGGAGCGTCTGAGTCCCTCCAACAGAAAAATGAATCACTGCAATACGAACAAACACTTTACCTCAAATTACCCCGCAGATCCAGAGGGGAGACAGTCATCCTCGCCGCCGCCGCCCTGTGAATCTTTGATGAGGCCAGATTGCAACACAAAAGCCTGTTTTTGAGACATCGGAGTGATTGTTCCGTCATACACTTTTCATTACCCCGTCCCAGCCTGTTAACGTTCTGCTTGTCATCGGTGGAGGAGAGGAAAAGTCTTGTTTTCCTGTTCTGAGAGTCAAATCTTTTAACTGCTTCATGTTGAACGTCTTGTTCCATCAGACAGGCGATCATTTTCCTCAATCTGTTTTCTGAGACTCTCATCCGTTTTTTTTTTTGTTTTTTTAAGGGTTTGACCTCAGATCCGCACGGGTTGTGTCTCTGGCCACAGGGACAAAGTGTTTGGACTCGGACAATGTGAGTGACCACGGTGGGACGCTCAGAGACTGCCACGCCGAAGCTGTCAGCAGGAGGGCGCTGGTTCGATTCCTGTATGCTCAGCTGGAGCTTCTGCTCTGGTACGCACCTGAACCCGAACGATGAACCTCCCTCCTTTATGTCTTCAAACTAAACCATATGACCTTTTAAATAAAAGAAAATGAAGGGATATTGTGTTTTTGTCATTGCCAGATGAATCGACATTTGGTGCTTAAATGATTGAAGTATCAGGGTGGTGTGTTTGATTTAAAATTGCAGAGTGCTTTCATGGTAAATTCAGACGTCACTAATTGCATCAGTCTGGCACATGCATTATTTTTATAATAGCTTCGGACAACAAATGGGGCTGTATCGTTTTAGGGCTTTCACACTTGCAGAAAACTCCTGAAAAACTCCAGGAGGAGCTGTATATGTGGGAACGCAAACAGCTGAGTTTCTCCTGCCAGACCCCCTGGTATTTTTTCTGCAGCAAGTCCGAGTGAGCTGACGTGAGAATGCAGCAGGATATTCTCCGGAGAATTCACCTCGAGCCAATGGGAGGGGAGAGTGAAGTTTATATACTGTGAGTGCTGCACGGTGCATAGAGTGTATACACGCGATCACTACGATCAAACGGCTGCATTACGTTTTCTGTTCTTCAGTATGTTCTTCTTCACTCTTTAGTTCAGATTGATATAAAGGCAAATATTCTGATTATGGCATCATGTAGCGGACTCTGTTCCTTCGTTCCGCTTCTTCCACGTCTTTTTTTTAACGTCATGTCTTACCTCAGGAGACCCCCCCGCCCCCCCTCCTGTCTGACAGGGATGGTCCCCCGCTGTGAGGTGCATGTGTGAACAGCCAGGCCAGGAGAATATCCGGAGCATTCAGGAGTGCATTTGTGAAAACGGCTTTCTGAGAAATGTGCCAAAAAAAGAAGACCTCTACAAAACACATGAGAAATATGTGCAGCTCATTAAAGTTGTTTCTGCAGAAAGACAAAATTTAGAGCTAGAGCAAACAGTCTGCAAATACATTGATGAGTCATATGCGGGCATTGCAACAAAAGTCTTCCAGGCCTGTAGTGCTGGTTCAGGATTTAGGCGTTGTGGAATAAACAATTCCGATAAGATTTGGGCCACGCTTTGTCAGGTTTCTCCCGCTGTGTGGGAAAAGATTATTCCAGACATTTACAGTAACCAAGTGCCCTGAAATCGTCTGAAAACTGTTTAGAAGTTTATGTTGATTTCTTTCCTTTTTCCCCCCTCTGAAGTAAGCGAGCAGATTGTGCGGAACAATCCATCTTTGTGCCCAATAAAGCCGGCAGTGACTGTGGCGGCGGCGGCAGCGGCTTCAGATTACAAGATGGCGTCCTCTTCCACATGTACGTCAGCTCGTCGCCGTGCGGAGACGCTCGGCTCAACTGCCCCTACGAGACCACAGCTGCATGTGAGAAGATGATGGTGAAAATGATGATGTCACTCTGGTGTTTCATATTTCTACTTTTAGTTTCATAACCAACATGTACTTATTCAAACTGAAATACCTTTAATTAATAATCGATTCGTCCTGCTGCTAATAATTTGCTCAGGCAGTTGCATTTATTTTTAAAAGATGAAAACACTTAAGCTCAGTGAAAACATGAATTTATAAATACCAGAACTTCAGGCTTCATTAGGCAGCTTTGTCAGTGTTTATTCTTCTTTCTGTTTTCCTCGAGACAGTTCGCAGCCGGAGATTTCGCTGTCACCTCAGGGTGAAGGTGGACGGAGGCGAGGGGACGCTGCCTTTTACAGCACGAAGAGCCAATCAGAAAAGGGATGGTGCGGCACTGGGCAAACCTTTCGTCACCATGTCATGCACGGACAAGATGGCAAAGTGAGTTTTTAACCCACCTCTGAAGGTATGTAGTGATAATTAGGACTCTTCAGAGCAAGACTATTACTGACATTTGCCCGTAAAAGTATATAACAGCAATTTAGATGTACAGTCCTTCAGATACTGCCATATTCTTTTAATGCAAAAAATACAAGTCCCAAACGCCATATGCCATGATATGCTTAAAGGCAGGGTTGGTAATTTTCTAAAACTAGCCTGATTTTGAAAGTAGCATTCCCTCTGTGCTCCCTCTAAAGCCACGCCCCCTCACTGAGTGTGGGCTCCTGCATGCATTGTGTAGAGAGCGAGCAGGGAGACAGGGAGGCGTCTGATTGGTTCATCAGATTGGTACCTCGTGGAAGACATTGGTCAAAGTTTTTACAGGCTTACAAACTGATACAGATGATGGGTTTTCTTCGTTCCTTTTTCAGAGAACTTGAGTTATTAATTTCTGTCAGGACCTAAAGACAATTTCCACCAAAATCTTTAAATTACCAATCCTACCTTTATCGCGGTAAAGTTTTATATTGGTTAAAAAGTTTGAAATATTTGTTTGCAAACGTCTGCTTTTAAGGGTGAAAATAAGCCTGAAGAATACGGTATCCAGTAAGAGGAAAGGTTTATTTTAAAGGTAGAGTCAGTGACATTACCATTGCAACTTGTAAACACAACCTTCAAACCCAAGCTATCCCACGCTAGCACAAGCTAACCACAAAAAATATATCAGGCAAAGAATATCGTCAATATATTGTTTTTTTTAAGGCATGTTTGTCTCAACAGGTGGAGTGTTTTGGGCCTCCAAGGGGCTCTCTTGTCTCACCTGGTGGAGCCAGTATACCTGCACAGCCTGACGGTGGGGACACTCAGCCACACAGGTCACCTGTGCCGGGCCATGACACGACGCCTCGCACCTGTCAAGCACCTACCGTTCCCTTACAGAAGACAGCAGCTGCTGCTAGGCTGTAGGTACAAGTGAAGTCTGGAACTATCTGCTTTTACATCCAGTTCAATTTGCACATAAAAGTATAGAAGAGCAAACTTAGAAGTAAAGTTTTTGAGTAAAGGTAACCACCTACAGTCATATTTCTTTCACTGTTGCTGCTAATTATACAAAAACTACAAGTCCAAGTCAAGATTTATCTGACGTTGCAGCCAGTGTCAAAGATGAGAAACACTAAAGCAGACATCTCTAGAAATTAAACCCATGTCCATTTCACGGGGTTGAAAAAAACAGAAGAAAAATGAATCTGGCAAAAGCAATTAACAAGATTCAACAACAAAAGGTTTATGTTAAGAGGACATGAAGGCTAATAGCTTAAACTAGCTGCTAGCTGTTTTTAAAAATCCATTGCAGCAGGAGATTAGTACACTTACAAACATGTAGACATTTTTAAAGGTCTCTGTTTCCACGGCAAATCTCCTATAAGTGCCCCCTCCCCTCCCTCTCGATTGTTAGAATATCTACTTTGTGCTCATCTGGAAAATTCATGTACTTGCTCTAAGTGCACTCATCCAATTTAAACAAGAACTGGACAGAAGTTGAACTGATGATGAACCTAGCTGAAAAGTCAAAGAATCACAAAAGCATTAACAACTCATCCTGCTCACCCGTCCAATAGCTGTTTAGACGTATCACTATGATGGACTTAAAACTAGTGTTTGTGACACCGTGCTGTTCAGTTCTCAGTCCCTCCCTGTTGTTCCTCTTTTTCTGCACAGGTCTGAGCAGCAGGGATGTGCAGCCGGCGGGGAAAGCGCCGAATGTCAGTGTGAACTGGAGCTGTGGCGATGAAGCCTTGGAGGAGATTAGCACTTCCACAGGAAGGAAAAGGGACTCAGGGACGCCGTCACGGCTCTGCAGGCGCTCCATGTTCGCCCGCTGGCAGAGGCTGCAGCAGCAGGTGGGTTGGAGACTCTTAAGCCGTTTTCACACTTACACAAAACTCCGGAAAAACTCCTAATTTTTCAGGGTGAGCTGCATGTGTGAATGCAAACAGCTGAAGTCTTCACTTGGAATTGATCCAGAGTTTCTCCTGCCAGCCCCCTGGTATTTTTTCTGCAGAAAGTCCGACTTAGCTGACATAAGAAAGCAGCAGGATATTTTCAGGAGAATTCACATTGAGCAAGTGGAAGGTGGTGGAGACATTTCCATTCTATTTCAAGACTATAGGCCGTTGCTATTAGCATTGATATGAAGGCAAATATTAACTTTATAGTGTCATATAGTGAACTCTGGTGCCCCTTGTTGTTATTTGTACATCATGTCTTACCTCAGGAACACCCCTCCCCCGCTTCCCATCCATCAGGAAAAATCTCCCTCCATGATCATTCAGCTGTGAACAAGCCGATCAGGAGGGTTTCATCGACATTCCTCCTGAAATTGTCTAGAAATGTTCAGGTGTGCATAAGTGAAAACTGCTTCAGAGACCCTTAAACCTTGTAAGGAGGAGGCTCGGGCTGAGAGGGGATTTGACTCACTCTGCTGCTACATGAAAAATTGCTGAAGATGTCATCATCGAGGCTTCTTTATCACGGCGCTTGAATGCTCTTTCAGTTGCCTGGTGGGGAGATAATGAGATATGACATTGTTTGATCAATTAGTAAAGCACAATACAAATCAGTAATAAAGGCTTTTTGAGTCTTATAGATTGAATTTCTCATAACAAGGATGTTGAGAGGTCTACAAAATTAAATCGGCACATTGAAGTAATCTTTGTCTTTATGAAAAAGAGAGAAAAATACCCTATAATTATCTTATATCTTATAAAGCAGGGATTTCATAAAACATGGCATTCTACTAAACTGATTATATTTGTGATACTTTGCAGATATTTCACTGCCAGTTTGTCAATTTTGACTTCTGTTTTCGCTGGGTGGGAGAAAATAAAGCCCTCCTCTTTGAGACTTAAATATGTATGCTGAGAGTGTTGCATTGGACCAGACGGCCTTGTTTTAAAAATTTGATCGCGGCAGAAAGAGTCATAATTATTTACAAAAGCAACTGGACTTGATGTAAGTAAAACTTCTCTGAGTATCACATGGAAGAGAGGATCTGAGAGAGTTGTGCACAGATGACAATAAGCTGGATGGCGGTGCAGTATTTTAAATTACTTGAATACTTTGGGAAACTTAAATGAAGGGAGGCTTGGGAAGAAAAAAGCTGCAATTTAGCAAAAGGAGGGACAGGAGAAAAAAAGTTACATCTGTGAATCTAAAGTTTAGTCATGCTTTTCCTGCATTGACAAACAACTGCTGTGTAAAATAGTGAATTTTATCATATAAAAGATAAATGACGTTTTATTTGAGCAGAGAACTCATAAACTCCAGTGGTTTCAGTATCTACATTTTGATTTGAAAGAAATGACTGATGCTTATGTTACATTTTTTTTGGTAGCTTTGGTAGAATACCATGTTTTATGTCTCTTTTCTTTTTTAGTTGAATGGACAGATATTGGGCGCAGAAGCCACTTCGGGGACATACTCTGGTTCCAAGATGGCTGCAGGACAATACCAAAGGGCGATGCAGCAGTTCAACAGCGCTTTGCAGAGTGGAGGGCTGGGAACTTGGCTCAGAAAACCCCAAGAACTTTGCAACTCTGACAACCGAGCATGAAGACGCGTGTTAAAGGTTAAAGGGTTTGGGAGGAGTTCATGTATGTTTTTATCAGTCAGTATTCGGCTAATACAAAGAGTGTGGCACTATTCAGTGAAGACAGTTGGGAAATTCACCTTCATCAATCTGTGTTTTATTTGAGAGAAAAATAATATTATGCAATTGCACACAAAAGCACACAGAGGAGCAAATCAAGTTGGGGAAAAACAGGAGTTAACTTTGTTGGTGTTTAACGTTAGTTCATGCTGCTTGAAAGGCTTTTGCAAGCATCACTGCAGCTGCTGAGCTATAATAATAAGTAAGCAGTTTATTGTCTCGTCATACAAACTGCAATTAATGACAGCCTCTTAATACTTGGCTGATATAGAACACTCCTTAGGGCTTTATTTTCTCCCACCCAGCGAAAACAGAAGTCAAAATTGACAAACTGGCAGTGAAATATCTGCAAATGATCACAAATATAATCAGTTTATTAGAGGGTGGACTGTAACTGCTTTTTATAAGTTGACAAACGCTAACCAGTGTTCATCACAATATAAAAAAAAAGCTAATTTAGACTTTTTGAAACAACCTGGTGTGATTTAAAAGCTAGCAGCTAGGCTAACCAAATACAATCGTGGAAAAAGGGAGAGTAAGATTAAACATGGCACGACTGTTTTATCGTCCCGGAGGAAACACATACGAGACGAGACTGACTCCATAAATAATGGATGGTGAAAGGTTGCCCTTTTCAACCCACTGTGAATAGCATTTGTTACCCAAAGATTACCCACTAGGACCCATTCATCCCATTAAATATTGCTTGTTTATGTTTGTATACTTTAAAGGGACCTTCACAATAATAACAATGTATCAGCCTTATTGTACAAGTGAGCAGAGTCTAAAATGTCCCCTCTTTCCTGTGGGGTCCTCACTGTGGTCGTGTTAGATATTGGTCCTCACAAGCACCGCAATACAAGAGCACACACACACACACACACACACACAGAACTCGTTATTGTCCCTTAAGAGTACATTGCACTGACTTGTATCATTTCCCTGGTGACTTACCTTAACCTCACCTGTAACCACTTTATCCAAAACTGTACCTCAAACTTCACCAAAAACCAGCTAACACCCCCTAATATTAAATGGTTTATCCTGAGGGGGCCTGCTTTTGGTTCCTCAATGGGTGGTGGGTCCCCACAATGTCTGTGCAAGCAAATGTATCTCACCCTTTGTGTGATTATCACAACATACCTGATGAATGTGACGCTAAATCAGTTTCATTAGTAACAACACTTTCTGATTTCTAGTTTCTTCTTTTTGTCTGTTTTTTTGTTTCCCTTTGAAAAGTTGTGTTCTCTTGTTTCAGTGACATATTCAGTATTTGAACTCATATGTTTAATTTTGCTGATGGGTTTTCCATCTTCATTTAATCAGTGTTGTAGACTGCAGGAGTGCATGAGGCTCAGGGTTGAATGCTTGCTGCCACCTAGAGGAACATTCAGTACATTGCAAGATATGGAGCCCATGATTTGCTGAAGGGATAGATTTTTATAACTCGTGTTTTTATTGAGCCTGTGCTTCATTTGTCCTTTTACCTCTAAAAAACATTTACTAATTTAGTCGTTACAAAGTCTTACCGTATTTCTTCTTGTTTGTCCCTCATTTATTTTAAAGATTTTTTTCTGAGGCAAGGAACGTAACAGAGTACTACTGAAAGTTACTGGTGTTGAATGCTGTACACTTTTATTAATAAGAATGCAGAAAGGATTTAGTCTACATTGGTCCTGACTATTTTTATCACTGTGAATAAATTATATTATTTGTGTTAATTTTTGTGTTTGTGCATCCTATTTCACGTTACAGTAAAGTGTGCCAGACCACTTCTTCCGTATGTAGGTCCTCGCTCGGTCGTCGGGATACATTAGGGTGCGTTCACACCTAGCATTAAGGCTTTCCCCTCGTTATCACCCAGGAAGGATGTTAATGCCAGTGCTAGGAAAAGTGGATTTATTGTGTTAGTGTGATTAAAACTCGACTTTGAAATACATGTAAACATGTTCGTCCGGCTAAAATCATACTAGGTCAAATTTCTCAAGGTCAGACTAACACATCTGGATAATACTGTTGGGGATTGATTTACTCTTCTATGTATACACCTCAATCGGACCCAAACTGGCCTAAGCGCTCTGAGCATGCTCCACAGTTTCCATGCCGACCTTTGACCCCGCCTGGAAGATGAACGTAGCAGAAGTTGCCTTGACGCCTGCCTTGGATATGACAATAAGCTAGAGAGATAGCATGCATCCCGTTAGTACCAAAAGTGAAGTGTCTATGTTCAGAGTTCTAAAGTTGTCCAAGTTTTTACTGAATGACATACAACCAGTCATTCTCCTCTGGCGGAGTCTGACATACTGTACTTCTGTCAATAACTCAGTTCTACCTCGGTGCTTGTGTACTGGGAAGAACAGTAGTCCAATGCAATGTGAATGTAGCCTAATAGACCATTGGTTGGTAGGGAGGGTGAGGGGGCGCCAAAGATCTCAGGAGGGGTGCGGGGCTTTGTCTGCCCTGAGGTTTTCAAAATCAAAATCACACATACCAACTAAAATCATGATTGGACACTTACTGAATAGTTTGTGATAAGGTCTTTTGGTAAAGACAAGTGTTTGTAAAACCATTCTGTTGGGGTTTTATCAATGACAACTTTTAAGATTTATGTTCATTCCTGACAGCCATGTATCCCTGCCCCGTCCCCCCCATTGAGTCCTTGGGGGTTCTACCTTTTCTTAGATAATAAGGTTGAGAACCACTGTCATGGACGACCAAAAAACCAATCAAGAACAAATATTCAAACAGCAAGAATGGTTTATTTTGATTTTACAAGCAAATACTTGTTCCTCATTACAGTTACAATCCACATAACTGCCCTCAAGTCCACCAACAGGTTTTCTTCTTTTACTTATGAGAATTGAGCTGTGGTGTCTGTTGCTGTACATCCAACACTGTGATCACAAACAACACTGCTATAGAGCCACATTTAACACAGCTTCACGAGAACGGTGGCTTTGAGATGACGTGATCAGGGGTTCATTGTGACTGAAAATGTGAACATTGTGACGGATCGTGAAGGTGAATTACGGACGTGGCAGCGGGGTCGGCTCAGTGTTGGTCGAGAACGAAGCTGAGTGTAGTGAAAATAGTTTAAACCTTATATAAAGAAGGAAAAACATAATTGGAAAAGACTACAGTTCAAAACATTATCACACAAATAGTTCTTAAATTATCTTCACAAAAACAGACTTCTTGTCAGTTACACCTGGGGCGACTTCCAATCAGTGGTCTCTGTAGGATAATTATTGTAGCTAGATGGAATAAAAATAAATGCATTTGGTGAATAATATAAATAATGGGTATAAATAAGAAACAAAAACAAAGTATGACTCAAAGTTTGTAGTAAGGTGGCTAACGTGGAGGGCTAAAAGATCTACGGAAAGTGAACACACCAGTAGACGACGGTGTGATTTCGAGATGAAACAACACCTGAACGCTCACACACTCTTCCTTCTCCTGAGCGGTGAGGCCCGTTTTTGTTGTAGTCCACCTAATTTGCAAAAAGTCACAGTTTTCAGAGGAACAGCATATTGCCGGTTTACACGACGACGGAGAGGGTGCCCTCGTCTGAATTCGACATTAAAACGAGATAAACTGCGAGTTTTGGGCACCTCACGACATCATCTGAAGAGTTAAAAATAGAAAGGTCCTTGTCAGAACTTCACTTCGGGATGTTAACATATATATGCTTCAATCCTTCCCTTTACACACCAGCCAAAACACGTAGCTGGCAAATGAGAGCTGTAGCCTTTCCGAGGGCGCGCAGCATTTTAAAACCTTCCTTTACCGCCAGGTACGCTTTCAATTAAAGCCCCGTTTCCACCAAGCAGTCCGGTTTGGTTCAGTACAGTGCGGTACGTTAAACCCTGAACTTGCTTGAACCCTTATTCTGTAAGCGGAGTGTTAGCCAGATGGAGATAGCCGCGTCAGCTATGTAACAATGTGACATCATAGCAGCCCAACACAGTGTAGCTCACTATTAATTAAGTTAAACGTTCAAGAAGAAGAACAGGGACACAGTAAACAAAAGGGACTGTTTAGGGTCGGATCGGTAACCTTGGCACCCAAACAGAAGGGTACCAAAAAAGTAGGACGGTACAGATCTCTTATTTTGGTACCATTCCTAACTTTTGACAGTGGAAATGCCAATAAATGGGTACCGTACCGAACCGAAATGAACCGGACCGCTTGGTGGAAACAGGGCTTTAGTGAGTGAGGTCACGAGAAAACTATTCTTTAAAACTGGGAATGTTTGACAGTCAGGTAATGCCAATCACTAAAGACATCACCGTTATCTCCCCTGGTATAACTAACAATAATAACTCTGTTTTATGTGAATGTGAAGCCTTTGAAAATAATTCATTATGAAGCAAAAAACTGGATTTACACAAGTTTAAAAGAAACAAAACACTGGATCAGGTCATCACGTTATGACGGCTAATAAACAATGCTGCAGCTGAAGAACACTAAAACGCCAAACTGGCAAATTTCTTCATATATTACAATTTAAATCGTACAAATGTTGTGGTTTAGAAATGAGAAAAGGTTAACACTTTACATTTTGAAACGGGGTATTTCTCAGGCTTTTCTATTGTTATGAACACATACACCAAAACGTAAGGAGCAGCTGTAAAGTGTTAACAAATAAACACGTAAAAACTGTGTATCCACAAGAAAAAGTGATTATTTTTTTCAACCCAGTGTAGGAAGGAATTTCATGTAAATGTATCTGTTGAATGAAAACCTGTGTTACAAACCAGCGAAAACGCTCCACAGACCTACAGCTGGACTCAAGCTAAACAATTAGTTCAAAATTAACTGTGCTTGTTCATCACGTTGCTGCTACTGCAACTTGTGCGGCTTGTGGAAAAACACACACACACACACACACACACACACACACACACACACACACACACACACACACGGCTAGTACAAGAAGGTTCAACAGTTAAACTCGGATCAAAAAAACTGCAGTTATTACAACATCAATAAACACATTTCAGACATTGATTTGTATCATCACACACACAGACACACTCTCGCAGGATTTGTTCTTTTAACAGTGAAATCATCTCACACACACACACACACACACACACACACACACACACACACACACACACACACACACACACACACACACACACACACACACACACACACACACACACACACACAAACAGCTTCTCCATTCACTTCAACGCAGCTTTGGCTGAGTGTTTAAGTGGCAGTGTCAAAGCAAAGCAGGTGACAGCAAACATCAAGACACTCTTTTGAGATTTTTTTTTTTTTTAAAGTACCGTTACAGGTATGACACTGACAGAATCCCCACAACATCGTTCAAACACTTGACGACTAAAGGGCACTGCGATCAACTACAATCATGTCGAGATTTGGTACCTCTGCAGGGCTGAGGGGGGGGGGATGTTTTTGGAGTCTGCATCACGTGCTGAAAGGTTCAGTTTATGATGAAGTCAGATTTAGAGGTGAAGAACTTTGAGAATGTGATACTTTATTAAGATGCACAGTTTGAGTCATGTTTATGTTATCAATATAATTTTCCGATTCTGATCCTTGACAAAAATCTGTGATCCGATCTGAAGCGTCAGATTTGTGATCCATTAACCCACGGATCCCAGAAGGAGAGAAATCCTTCTTAATACTTAACACAACATCACTACCAGTACAGGAAACGTTATTAAAGTGGAAAAAGACGCAAATTTCACTTCTTAGGCCCTGTGTCCACCTAGCGCTTTTTTACGGCCAGAAAAGCGCTGGCTGTGCACTCCACAGGGTTTGCGCTGGGGACAAAAAACACTGCATGTCCGTCCTGTCTCTATGACAACAGTCTGTCGACAACGGCCGCTGTATGACCGACACTGCTCCGTTACTTTTTACTTTATGTTTTTTGTTTAAGATTGTTTATTTACCGATCAGACACGGAGCAAAGACCATGTGGGTACAAGACACGATCTGTAGGTGGAGAAACTACGGGAGAATATCATACAATTTGGAAAAGAGCGCCGGTGACGTCAACAGCACCTTTCTGAAAAGTTGAAAGATTTTCAACTTGAGCGCTCGGAGCAGCCGCACAAAAAGACAACTCCGGGTGGTCGCCTGCTGCTGCAAACGCTCTCACCTCATTGAAAACAGTTGAGAAAAGACGCTGGCGCTCAGAAAAAATACGCTAGGTGGGACACAGAGCCGAAGCAACTTTGACTTTTTACTACAGATGAGAATAAAGGAGCCGCTTTAGGTCTTTGGGTTTAGTGTCAAAGTGTATCACCCTGGGACAATAATGCACTAAGATGTGGGGTCATTTGACCGTTCTGTGTTGACAATAAAAATATCTTTAAAGACTTTTTAAATCGGAGCAAAATGACAAAATGTAACAGATATTTGTGTGTTTAAAAAAGGTGCATAACTGTCTCTAACAGACTTCTGAATGTACAAACACGGAGCTGAACTGAAAGAGCTGATCAAGTGATGAGTGAAAGGGTTAACTGTCCAACGAGCCCTCGATATATGTTATATAGTCTAACATGTATCACAGGTGTTCAGCTCCAAGTCTCAGGTGCAAAACAAACAAACATTTCGGGAATTAAATTTATAAGGAAAGAACCTACTCTTAATAATAATAATTTAAAAAGCTCTACCTAAAACAACGATTAAAGTTCCTAAAAATCAAAAAGTCAGAGCTTCTTTTAAGTGCTGACATTTTGACCACCAATCAGAGAAATCAGGAAATAAAGTAAAGCAGACGCTGAAAAGGATCGTAGTACAAATAAGTAAACACACACATTTTTTTTTAAAGTAGTGAGTTAGAAGCTGAACTCCTCTGCTTTAGAGAAATGAGTTGTGCTTTTTAAGATTCTTACAAAAAAGACAAAGAAAGTCCTCTGTTGCATCTTTGTGCTTTCTCCTCACCAGTACACCGCGCTATGTGTGTGTGTGTGATACACAGTGGTGGTGAGATACAGAGTGTGAAAGATGCAGGAGTGCAGGCCCAGTCTGAGGAGGCCGGACCTCGATGAGTTTAAAGTGTCAGATTCTGACCTCATGTGGGCTCAAAAGATCGGCAGTTTAGCGTCTGCTATTTTTAACTTTCATCCGTCGTTTGTCAGACAACACTGGTTAAAACACGACAGACTAAAAGAAGCATGAAACTGAAGTCTTTAAAGCCACCTTTTAAGGCTGCAGGATGTGAGTGAGTGATGCTCCAAAGACAGACTCCGGGTGGAGTTTCACTGTAAGGTGCCAGTCGTCGTCGTCGCAGGAGGTGGAGGTCATTTCTCTTGCAGCAGGGCGGGGATGTTGATGTTCCAGCCGATGGCCTGCCGGTCGAAGCCGCAGGTGAAAAGGTTGCAGGAGGTATTGTCTTCACACCAGGCGGAGCAGCACACCATACGCCGGTGACCCTGAGCCGCAAAAGACAACGCAGTGACCTTCAGGCACCGAGGAATATGTGAGGCAAGTTACAAACAAAATCCAAGTTTCATGATGATACGTCCTGTTTCACTTTGGACCTGAAGGCAGCATATTCAAAACCTCTGTGCTCATATTTATTTAGCTTTATAAAAGTGTTTCTCTTTATTCTAAAATTAATAATAAGCTACAAAGATACAGGGAGGGACAGTTAACGCTTAATTCTTATTACCTTTCACCAGACGGTGTTTCAGAGTCTAAAAACTGGTGTCAGTATAAGCAGGAGGTTTGTGTATGGAAGCTCCGAGGGGCCAAATCAGACGGCCCTTCCTCCTCCATGGACTCACCTGTCTGTTGCTTCGCGGGAGGCGAGCCAGTCGCACTCCGGACATGTCGAACAGCCGGACCTGCCGATTGTCGTGAGGAAGAGCGATGATTTTCTGGTTCACTGACACGCTGATCCTGGACAGAACGAGAGAAGGTGGAACCCAGAGTTCAAAACTCGACCGTCAGAAATCAGTGGAGAAAACAAAAACTAAATAAATGTAAAAGCAGCAGAATGACACTTGCTGCTTTAAAGGCGACTTTAGTGCTTTAACTACACTGTGAAAAGACGCTCCTTCCTCTACACCATCAAGCCCAATTCACACATACTCCGTGCGCGCCGCGGTCCGTCAGCGCAGCGCACTACGTTCTACTTAGCTTCCACTCTAGTCAATCATTGTGTTCACACAGGGCGCGCTGCGGTCCGTCTCCGCCGCGTGTCACCGACGGCACTGCGCTCTGCTCCGTTTCAAATACGCAGCGAGTCTATTTTCTCTGGAGTACGCTGCAGGAACGCGTCAAGCTGGACAGAATATGACAGCCCAGACAGGAAGTGAGGCAAGGAAACGCACAGAGCATCCGGTCAATTTCAAAATAAAACAGAATATACCAACTCGTGATCGTATTTTTCATCACTTTTATCAACATTACGTCAAAACAGGAACCGAATGAACAACAACGCATCCTCAGAAAGACAAAGCAACATGTTGTTTGCATGTTTTTCTCTTTATTCCCGCGGGATCTTGTAGTTCTCCTGTGATGTGTCATGGGTGCGCTCCGCTGCGCTGACGTCCCAGAAACGGATCCAATGTGAATGGGCGCGAGCAAAACCGTGGCGCTGACGGACCGCGGCGCGCACGTAGTATGTGTGTATTGCGGGTTACTCCCTCTCCTGCAAGTTTTGAGCAGTTTAAACACCATTTCCTTTTTGCAATGTGCAACTTCCTGATAAAAATGTCAGCATTGATACAAATAATTCATAAACTTTAAAGAATGCAATTCAGGTGGATCGGAAAATCTGGAACTAGAGGTTTTGTTTACAGCTCACAGACCTGTTGACAGCGGAGTCAGTGCGGATGGTTGCTATGGGCGACCTCATATTCTTCAGGTCCCACACTTTGACGGTTCGATCGTCGCTCCCAGACACCACGTTGTCTCCCACCGTGAACACAGCGGACGTCACCGTGCTGCAGAGTAAAAGAAAAGATGAGAGAAGGGAGGGCAGGACTGTAACCATTAAACCCAGTTTCATTTTCCAGAGGTTAAGTTTTTTTTGTTGATATTTGTTAAAATAACTCAGATTTAGATGGCAGTATTTCTATGAAGCGGCTGAAGTCTTTGTTTAATACAAAGACGATGGCGTCATCTGTAGCTGTTACAACAAAGCTTTTATCGCCTCCATGTGGCAGGAATAGAAATGACATGTAGATATTTATCTGAATGAGAATAAAACTATCCAAATAAAACAAATGTGTAATCTGAAGAGCAACACATTTCACGTTTTAAATCCATGAAGATTTGTGTTTAACTGACTCTGTGTGTCCCTGGAACACGTTGACGGAGTGGATGGACGGGTCTCTGAAGTCCCACAGTCTGAAGGTGGTGTCTCTGGATGAGGTGACCACCAGGCGCTGGGTGGGGTGTGTGCAGCAGTGGGTCAGCTCCTGGTCATGACCTGGAAAGAAAAAACACATCACAGAAGCTTTTAGATTACGTTCTTTTTTCTTTTAGGGATGATTATATTTACAGACATGTCGAGACCAAAGGCGTTTTGTTCTGCAGTGCAGTAAATAAAGTGTGTCTAAAGGTTTTTTGTGAGGTCATTTCTGGAAATACCTTCACATGTTTTAAATCCCAAACATCTGAAACACCTAAAGGACTTCAGTTTTGCATTTCTGGCTTTGAGCTATCATGGTTTTATTTAAATCAATGAAGGCAGGATTATGAAAAGAAAGATCTCCTGTGATTAAAATCTCCAGACATGGCCACAGGATCAGTCAGAATCTGATGTTAGTAAATTAAATGTGTTTTCTTCACATCTAGAAGGTCGCACACATTCAGCCGAGGTTCACACGGGGGCAGTGAAGTTTGGAGTGAAACAGCGTTCCTCCTTCAAATTTCAAAATGTGCTCAAACTCAGTTTTGAGGACTTCGATTCAAGTAATGGGAACTGGAGTCAGAGTCTACTTGGATTCTTTTTTAGTGTATCGGTCATGACTCAGACTTGAAGACTGCGGACTCAAGTTCGAGGTTTAGAGACTCGACTGCAACAGCGATGTGACGTAATGACATCATTAAATACGTACAATGTGATGAAGCAAACAAGAGAAGTCTCAGCGTCTGTACTTTGAGAACAGTACAGGAGTGAAATATTCTCTTCATCCTACCAGTGAGGGAGTGGACCAGCTCTGAGGTCTCCACATCGTACAGGTTGGCGGCTCGATCCCAGGAGGCCGTCACGACCTGTTTGCCCCCCACCAGCCAATCAGCAGCAATCACCACTCCCTGGTGGCTGCGCAGGGTCGTGGTGGCCACTCGGACTGAAGGACAGTCGTTTGGACCCTCCACCTCGCCGTCGGCCTCGTCCTTATCGGAAAAGTCGACGTCGTCTTCACAGGGAGTCTGCTGATAACGAGGAAGTTTCAGAATGAATACAACTTTAAAAAAACAATTCAAGAAGAGGTGAGACAGTCCGATTAGAGGACTACACACTCATACAGGTGTTGATGCTTACAGCGATATCAGCGACAGGCTGTGGAGTCGGCAGCTGAACCATGTACCTCCAGATGTGAGCTGTCTGATCTCCAGAGGCTGAGGAGGAGGAGAGAGAGATTTATTTCATTTTATTTATTTATTTGGATTAGCCACTAACAAGGTAACAACTCCTCGTCTTGGGGTCCACGCGGCAAAAAATTAATAAAAAATAAAATTCTGCAACAATTCCTCAAAACACCACCGTCAATAACATCTGCACAGATTTCATGGATACAGAATGAAATCAAAGTCCTCCAGTTGTGGTCACATTTCTCCTCTGTGTTAGAAAGACGTAGCAGAAAGTGGTGGAGGAGGTGGAGCATGACGATACAGAGTCTGAAGCCATGATGACAACATATGCCTTTACGTCCATGAATATCCTTTCTTTGTGTAGTTAAAGAGCGGAGAAGAACTTATATGGGTATGATGGCGGTCTGAGCCAGCCTGTGAGCTGTGACTCGACACAGACGGAACAAACTGTGAGTCTAAATCCTCAGGAAGTCGTCTGGATTGTTAAACAGAGTCTAGTAACTGACAGATCCAACACAATTCTCGATAACAAATTGTCGTAGTGTTGAACTGTAACGACTGAGGGTGGATTTCAGCACCAGAGCACCTCTGAGGGGGGCCTTAGGGCAAACTGTGAGCCTAAATCAGTCTCAATAGGAGAGACAAGTAGGTGAATTTGGGTCTCTTTTTCTCTTTGTCATGATGCATAAATAAAGTTAAGCAGTTCCTCATGTGTGCGGAGATCGCACCGGACGTGCGCATACAGTATATAATCGTCTCTCAGTCCCAGAATATAAACGACATCACCACCACCCTGAATTTTCCTGAATATTTCCTTCTGCATTCTCACACGGCTCACCCGACTTCACACATGAAATTTACTAAAGGGTCTGAAGTCAGAGTGATAAATGTTTCTGTTGCGTTCACACATGCAGCTCACCCTGAACAGTTCAGGAAGTTTTCATGATATTGTGTATTTGTGAACGCAACACAGGACACATGTTACATGGACAACTGTACAGATATGAAGTGGCTGAAGAGATTTGTGTTTATTTATTGTGACTTCATTTTTCCTGCTGTCAGAGCGCTGCAGCTGCTGCAGAGGACGTTTGAGATTTGGATCATTACCTGTTAGAGCCATCTGTTCAGTCGGGTGGAACTTGATGGAGTTGACTGTGGAGACAGAGACACAGATTGTTTTTTTATGCATCATCATTAACGGACACTTCTCCTTTTCTGCTGCCATCACTCCCATACTGAAAGCCCTGCACTGGCTCCCTGCGGCTTACAGGATACAGTTTAAAATTCTCACCCTCACTTTCAGAGCCAATCACGGTCAGGCCCCAGAATATCTGTAAGAACTCATTCACCCGTGTTCACCCACACGTTCATTAAGGTCAAACACCCTTACACCTGCCATCTGTCCCGCAGACTCATTTTAAGACTCGTGGTGATCGTGTGTTTGAGCATATAGCACCGATCCTTTGGAATTCCCTGCCCATCTCGTTACCTCTTTCTGACTCGTTAAAAACGTTGATGTTCAGACAGGCCTAGGGTAATCCACCCAGTCTACTTACTGATCTGTGTTTTACTGTTCCAATTATTGTTCCTGGTTGTAGCAGGATTTTATAATGCCGGTCCATGAAGTACTCGTTTGCTCCTGTTTTTATTTTATGTATGATGTTTTTACCTTTAGAGGGAATTATCATATTTCCAAGGAAGAGCTGAAATGGACCTTAAAATGTACTGAAACATTTGATGAGATAAAGAGATCAAGACTTTCATTGGGAATCAACATGATGGCAAACACACTTTTTTAAAAAAAAACAGTGGGGTTTCTACATCAGAGCACTTCAAATCTATCTTTTATAAACGCTGTAAAATGTTATAATTCTCATATTACGTCGTCCAGAAGAGAAACTATTTCAACAGGATGACCACAGTAAAGGTGAATTTAATTCAATCTGTATTTAAAAATGGTCTACCTGATCCTTGGTGGCCCAAATATTTGAGGAGGCACTTCCCGGTCTCAATGCTCCACAGCATGGCGGTGTGATCTGTGGAGACACAAGAAGGGGACAGATGACTAACTGTGCATGCCCAGTGTACACAGACGCTTGAAATCTAAAGGATCTGAAGTTGGCCCGAACATTTCTCAATTAAAAAAAGGACTTATATAAATACATTTGTGGAGTGAGAAGAAGCTACAACAGTTTGAGTTTAAGAACAAACGGGCGCAGAGAGATAAAAAAAATGAATTGTTAAAGACTGAAAGGAAAAGATTTAGCTAATCAAATAAAGAAAACAACAAACCAAGGGAGAGGTTAACATTTTACGTAATAAATGTGACTCATTGAAGGACAGAAAACATACCTGCAGATGCCGTGCCGAGCACCACGGGTTGTGTCCTGGTGACGCTGAGGTCCCAGATGCCGTCTCTGTGGCCGACATACTCTCTGACCAGCTGGCACACGGCTCTGGACGTGGTCGCTTTGAAACTGGACACAATCTGACAGCGACATTTAAACCAAAGTTAATGAACAAAAAAAGGAGAAGTCAGCCGTGTTCTGAGACCTCACAGGGCTCCCACACATTTCCCCTCTCCAACGGCATCTTCTGCATGTTTTTTTTGTTGGGGGGAATTTTGAGGTGTTGAGTCCAAACACTGAGAGATGATCAGGAACTCTTTCTTATAAATGATAACCTTTTGAGTCAAACACATGCTTAAACTCTGTAAAAGGCATCACATCAAAACCTGGTGTGCCTGAGTTTACTATCAAATGAAAAAGGTGGACGTAGCCTCCATGACACTAAGACCATATTCAGACCAGAGGTTGGAAAATTCAGTGCTGTGATTCTATCTTAGTTGATAGGTCTCTGTTGTAGCACAGTAGTCCCTCCCTGAACCACATCCAGCTGACAAAATGTAGACTAAAGCAGCGACCCAAAATGTGTAGATTTTTGCAATGACAGTAGGAAAGCTCCCTAAGGGGTCTCCATCTCACATATTCACTCTCATTGCCCTGGTTGGAGGGCCCCCCAATTGTTTTTTTTGCCTTGGGCCCCAGCAGACTTTAGAATCGCCACTGAAAGAAGATCTGGAAACTAGCACTTTAGACACTTAACTCATTAGTTAAATAATTAGGTAGGCTCATTTCCTTGTAGACCTGCATGATGCCAGTGAGGTCGCCCTCTGCTGGCTAGGAGTAAGAATATAAGAAACATACTCCACATTGGCTTCACTTTTCAGACATGGAGGTTATATCCAACACTTGTTTGTTTTTTTTCTCCAAATATTTGGTGCTCATGAAAGATCCAATTTAGCGTTTCCAGACTTTTGCGGGGATGTGTAGGAACCCTGGTCGACCATAAGGGAGGAAGCGGGTCAGCAGAACTGAGAAGCTGCTCAGCAAGATCCTTGTAGTAAGCCAGGGCTAAGAAGCTTTCAGCGTTATTCATATCAATCCTGGGTTTTACCAAAAACAGTATTCATTCTGGGGTTTGTTGTTAACCCATCCAATCAAGTGCTTTAAAACAAACGCCACTCAAACCAAGTCTGGTGTCAACAAAAGGGTAAACACGTTAAGTACCAGTACTGAGTATTATTTTCATCATAAGAGGATTACTCAAATCAAAACCGCAAAAAAAAGAGAGAAGAGTCGATAAAGGGGAAGAAGGGCAAAACATACTGAGTTATAGTGGGACAGAAGAAACTGATCAGTAGTTTTTATCAGCTGTATCAAAGGTTTCGATAAAGGTGTTTACATTAAAGATGGGGATGATACAAACTGGACTCTTGGTTCGTTTTGGACACAGGCCGCTAAATAAGTTCCAACTGAAAGGGAGCAGGAGAGAATAAAGAACAGCATCACTCGTCTAAATTTCAGGCTACACAAACAACAGAACATTCCCCCTGTTGAAAATGAGAAAAGTCAAATTAATCAGATAAACATTTACGCTGACGATGTGATGATGATGATGGTAGACCGTGGCTAACTGCCAATTTGCACAAACTGTGTGTATGATGCGGTTTTGCTCCGTCGGACGGCGTGTAGTGTTGGGCGGCTGTGGCTCAGTTGGTAGAGTCGCCGGCTCTCAACCGGGGTTGAGGGTTCGATCCCCAGCTGGGCAACATGTCCGATGTGTCCTCGGGCAAGACACCTAACCCCGAATTGCTCCCGCTGCTTCAGTGGCGGTGTATGAATGGCATTAGTTACTTCTGATGGATGATACTACATAGCGATCATCACTACCATCAGGGTGTGAATGGGTGGGTGTGACATGTGGTGTAAAAGCGCTTTGAGTAGTCGGAAGACTAGAAAAGCGCTATATAAGCACAAGTCCATTTACCATTTACCTGCCCCACTGGGAGTGTGAGCAGCTGTACACACTACAAAATAACGCAGGAATGAAGAGAAAAACATGCTTTGTCTTATTGAGGTTGCTTTGTTGTTCTCTTATAAATTAAAGTTGATAAAGTAATTTAAAAAAAAATACGAGTCAGTATATTGTGTTTTATTTTGAAATTGACAGTACGCTCTGTGTGTTTTCTTGTCTGACTTCCTGTCCGGGAAGTATGTGGAAATTGGCAGTAAGCATGCTGATGGGAACCAGTGGTCGTTGGTTATGAGCAGCACAAGCAGCACAGCTAATCATGAGACTCTGGATGAACGGATGTTTATGGGTTTGAATGAGAATGAATCCAAATGTGGCTCAAATGTTACACTGATGTATGAAGTATCACTTTAAAAAAAAAAAAAAAAAGATGAAGCTTTCGGTGTCAGGGAACTTTGAGGAAATGAAAGCGCCGCAAAAGCAGCTTTAGGTCACTGGCTAAGCGCCCAGCAGTTAGCGCTCTACATTACATAGCTTCAGTTTGCTCTCTGCCATAGCCACATCAAGATTTTGCTGGTTTTAAAATACATTCACGACCGACTTTGGTTGAAGTGTAAGCTGTATATTTGACTGGTAACAGCTGTTACATCACTCTCCCTTAAAAGCCATCAGACTCTGATGATAAAACCAGTTTTAATGCCCAAAACAAAGGAGTTGCTGATCTACCTCTGCCTTGATAGGTTATTTAGTTTGTGTTGCGTAAATAATGTCCCATTTTAGTGGGCTGCATCATGCGCAGTAAGCATATAAAGACACTGAGCCGCGCCTCAAACGCTGTCCAGTTTCATAGGCTTCTTCAAATATGGCCGACAAATGAGTCGTCCTTTCCCTAGGCAAACGAAGGATCCATGCGTCGTTTCATCGATTCATTGCGCACCAATTCAAGCGAGCTAGCCAACCCTTAAGCTTCTCAAATACACTTTTATTCTAAGTAAGGGGCTTCAACTCAATCGAATAACTACTAACACAAATGTGCAAAAACAAAAATGCGCATGAAACTTCAAATCCTCTTGAAAATAATATGTGATGTTAGATATGTTTGCTTGTTCTTGAGGAGGTTGCAAGGCGACAGGAAACAAAAGGTTAAGGCGAAGACAGCTGCTGATGTGAACAGGGAATCCTCTATGGACCAGACTGTCTCATTTCAGATTGGCCTCAGATTAACGGTCTACACAGGCTAAGTCGTCTGGGTCCTTCGTAGGATGCTACCCCCCGAAATGAGACACAGCTGTAGCGTTTAAAATGAGTAAGGGTAAGATCGAACCCTAACAAACCAAACAACTATTTGAGGCAGAGGTAGACCTGCAACTCCCGTGATCTGCAGGGTAAAATGTTTTGTCAGTTGAGTCTGGTCAAGTCACAGAGAGAGGTGTAGCTAAAAGCTGTGATTGGTGATTGGTATCTCTTAGAAATCCTTCCAGAAATATTGTCAAACATGTAACTTAAAGACAGTGCCTGCATGTTACCATGGCAGCAAAATGTGATGTGGCGAGCAGTTTTCCGCCTTAAGAACAAAGCAGCTCCTTCGCCTTCAGGATTTTATTTCATCAAGGCACAAAAAGCATCAGGAGGAAACAGCTGTGTCGTGTTAAAGATATCTCCACAGTGTACCAGTATGTGAAATGCCAACAAGTCGCCAAATCAAAACCAAAGGTGGTGCAACTGAAAAAAGCCAGTTAGTGAGATATAAAGTTGTGTTGTTTTTTTTTTATCTCACGCAGAAACTGATAGAAAAAGCTCAGAGTCCTACATTTGAATGACCAAGTCTCGTGGGGAGGGAGTGTCCACCCCCTGGCTGGGCTGCTCATGCATATTGGCACACAAGGGGGAGAAATCAACAAGTTACCCATGAGTCTCCACCCCACAACTCCCAGCTGGTTACGCTGAAGTTGCGGGATCCGCCTACTCTGGCGTGGCAAGAGTTTGAACGCGGCTAAGGTGAAAAAAGACAGCAGTTCCTCTCTTTAAAACACACGTGTTGAACACTGACCAGCTGGAAAACTGTGGCGCCAGTTAACTAACTGATTCACACTTTGCATTCCTACAACAATCTTAAAGCAGAATTCTCTTAAAATATCCTAAACATTGCTTTTATAAAACCAACACACACACACACCCATGCATGCAGACTTCAATATTTATTAAACTGGTTTTGCTGAAATGATTTGCAAATCGCTGGATGGTCATGCCATTTTTTTTTTGCACCAAAATTCAGACACTATTCACCTTGCTTGTTGAGGCCTTGTAGGTCGTCTTTAGTTTTTGTGACAGCTGGCTCGTGCTGTGGCTCGCTGTGGATCATCAGAAATAACACAGATAAATGAAGAGAAAATCCAAAGCAGCAGTCATAAAAATACTTCAGATTATTTAGTATCACTGTTTCACTTTGTTAAAAGCTAAAAATGCTGACGTTAAATTGACCTCACCTTTTGTTTTCAGCGCTCCTTTGGCTAAATCTGCCCCTTCGAAGGTCTGCCCGTCTGCAGTCAAACGATCATTCAGCGTTTCGATTTCTCTGCGCACTGCAAGAGTCAAACCGACCAAGTGTTAAAAAAAAAAACAGAATCAACAACAACAAATTCACCCTGTAGATGTCTAGTTCATGTTTGTTTAATATCACAAGGTTCATGACGATGGCACCACATTAACTCTGACCCCTAGTGTTTAAAATGGGTACTGCAGTCTAAATTCTAAACATCATAGAGAGCTGTCTCCCCCCCCCCTCCTCTCTAGAGTCGATGCTCACACAGGTCACCATGTGGTGGACTCTGAAGCTTCAGTGTTTATCCAGCTCTGCATGGGTCTGTAAACCTTTCTGTGTTCTAACCTCTCTCCATTTTTCAAAAGCATCTCCAATATTGATCCTAGTTTGAGCACGTTTCTGCTCGTGGAGCTTATTAGAAACATGCAGAGGCTTTTTAGGTCGGGTACAATCACTTCTATCTGAACCACTTCTCTTGCCCGCTTCCATCGCTGCAACACCTGTTGGTTTGACCTGATAACTGCTCTCATATCTGGCAAACCGAGGGGCGTCCAAAACGGCCGTGTGGGGGGGTCGCCTTAAAAGCGCCTACCTTCTCTGGTCCAAACAAATCCAGAGCATTCAGGAGCAGAATCTAAAGTTAGAAGGACATACTGGCTGCTGCATTGTTGTCAGAGAAGCCAGCACTTCAACATAGCATGTTTCCTTAATGTCTGATCATAGCTCACTTTAGCATTTCAATCCGGAGTTATCTTACTGATTGGTCTTTAATATTAGAGGTACGTAAACAGAAGGAACACAACAACATTTAAAGATACAATTAAATGAAGATGACCCGACAGCTGTTTGTTAAAATGTATTAGGGTAATACCAGAGAGACGCTCGATATACTGAAACCCTTCACTGAGTGATTCCCGTAGATTGAAAGAGAGAAACGATTTTTGCGAGCCCATTTTCCTCCGGCAGGCCGCCCCAGAGTACAGACGCTCTCAGAGAGTAATCACAGTCGCCAAGTCTTAAATGTGATCTTTGGAACAAACAAGAGGGCTTTGTCTGAGTGGGTCTTTTGTGCTGCTGGAGAGCATCCAATCAGAGAAAGGTTGTTGTATTTGTGTTAGAGTTCCTTTGTTAAAGAAATCTGCTTGTTTCATAGCTTTTACCCACAGTGCACTGTATCACTGGAATGGCCTTAAAGAAGCATATCTGGTTAAAGACGTTAAGACGTATTCATGTTAATCATTTTATTTTATAATTTCATAACTACCTTGCATTAAACTTAGCCAAGCCGTACAGTTTTCAAACCTCTCTTTAAAATTGATTGTATGTGTGTGCTTGTTTTATTGTATTTTTCATGATTCTAAATATTTCCAAAATTCAAATTATTACTGATAATCTCAAAATGGCTATTTTAGGTCATATCTATTTGCTTATATTAGCTTTCAGTCCAATGGATTATTTTTATATAGACAATGAAATAGTTGTTTGATATAGGAGACAAAGCCTACTTTCATTAAAAAAAAAAAAATGTTTTCTTGCTGTTCAAGGTCACATATTATTTAAATACACTTCCCCATGTTTCTCTGACTCTAATATGTGTCTCTAGTCTGTCTACAAACCCCCCAACGATGACATAAGTCCATCCTCTTCATCTTTTTCCTGCTCCACTTTTCAGAAAATGTGTGCTCAAACAGGCCGTTTGGAGATTTTCCCTTCATGACATCACAAAGGGCAGTAGCCCCTCCCCCAGGTGGGTGACACTCCCACAGCTAGGTGTTTGTTCTGCCCTCTGAGTCTGCCTTCTCACCGTAAACAATAGGACATGGAGCGAGAAAGCCCGAGACACCCGAGCCCTTCCAGAGAGGGGGCGTGGTCAGACACAGCTCATTTACATATTTAAAGGTACAGACACAGAAACAGCCTGTTCTGAGCAGGGCTGAAATAGAGGGGTTTATAGTCATGATCAAATACAGGATCAGAGTGGATTTAGAACAAGAAACTTCACACACATGTTTTGGGGAACTCTGAGACTTATTTAAACTGAAGAGGAGGAGAATATGTCACCTTTAAAATACTCCTTTTAGAGTTTACGTAAGTAGAGTTAAAAATATTTGCAGCCATGAGGCAAACTGACTGTTTATCCTAAACTACAAAAGGAAATTGGTGTTGAAAGACAAAGTTCTCTATAACAGTTATTGCCTAAGTTCCTCTCACTTGTAAGTTGCATTCTGCAGGTATCTAAAAAAAGTTTAACTGTTAAAACAAAGCAATAACTTCTGAGTCCTCTGAGACAACTTACACTCCAGGTTTTCTATGTAGAGGTTTTCAAACTCCCTCTCGATCTGACTGAACAGGTCCAGCAGATTGCTCCGCAGAGACAGAGGCAGTTTGGAGTCCTGCAGGAAGAGAGAAAGGAAACAGTGAGGCAATGTTTGTTTTATAATGTGTGTGAGGCTGACGTCTGAGTTCAAACACTCAGAAGAGGAGTGGTAGTCTGTCAGGTAGTTCTGTGAATTCCTCACTTTATCCAACATCGTGCCCAATAAGGTTGTCAACATTTTGGATAGCATGTTTTTTAGAATGATGAAACCAACGTTCATGTTCTGATTGACAGGATCAAAAACGACCAAAGCTCACATCTTAACTTATATTTTTAACCACAAGCTGCGATGAGCATAAGAAAGAGATCAGTTACTGAAACGTTGCCAATGTTTATTTGTGTAATTAAGACAGTGTGTGGATGTCGTGTGTGCATTTGTCGTTAATTAAAAACAAGAAATTACCCAATATTGTGTGCGTCATACTTTTGTTTTAGTTGCCGTGGTAACAAAATAGGGCTGCATGATGTTGAAAAAAACTGACATTGCGATATCTTTTCTTTCTGCGATAAATATTGCGGTTTGAAAAACCATCCAGACAATCAAACTAGATTAATCTGAAAACCTAAAAATAGGAAACAATAAGGGAGGACAAATCAACTTTATGAGACATGAAATAAAGTGACATCAGATTTCATGGAGTTGAGAGTT
This sequence comes from Labrus mixtus, assembly GCF_963584025.1. NCBI lineage: Eukaryota > Metazoa > Chordata > Actinopteri > Labriformes > Labridae > Labrus > Labrus mixtus. The sequence goes on along the minus strand of NC_083619.1, from coordinate 28,035,471 downwards.
TGTTGAACTCGTAAATAACAGGTTTACACAAACACAGAGAAGCTTAGTGCAACAAAGCAGCCGACTCTCATCAGACAATCATGACCTTGAGGAAGGAAGTGTTTCAGGCTCAAATAAAAGTATCCATATAAGGAAATAGTCAGAAACGAAGGTGACGGAGCAAAGAAGACACGATGGGGCCTTACAGAAGCTAGAGTGTACTTATGGGGGGGGGGGGGGGTAACCAAACAGCTCTACATCATTAGTTTAAATGTCCTATCAGTCACAGCTAAATACAAACTTTACATACAAGCATTCAAAACTCATAACGCAACAGAAGGTGATCATCGTTCCTCATCATAGAACCGCCCTCTCTGGACGTGAGCGCACGCACGCACAGTACTCTGCTTAATGCACTCTGCCTTGAGCCGAATCGCTGCTTTCAGCTTTATTCTCTAAAGGAAGCAGTCAAGTGTGACGCGAGCCTTGAAAGGCTGATGTTGGCAGCACACAGGTCAGAACGACACTGCACGCATCAGGATAACTGCACAGAGAAAGAAAGGCTGCAGCATGAGGGGGGAAGGTAAAGGATCACAAACAGTACGGACTATATGTTGCTCAAGACCTTGCATACACGGGGATCAGATGTGGAACTTCTTCTATAAAGAAGTGGAAAACATGTTTGTTGTTTTTAGCTTTTCAAAGCAGGTGAAAGTACATAAAGCTGCTATGAGGGATTTGTATTTCGTCACTTATGGACGACACCACTTTTTATCCTGTCCTGAACATGTTACAGTCATATTTTCTACCTAAAGTATCTCACCCTGCTTATTTCTACCTCTAAACATCTTACAAATCAGTCTCTGTGAATCTCTGGAAAATGGATGTGAAGGCCGTTTTTAGCTGTGTGATGTGAGCTGTCTGGTCTGACACCGACCCCGTAGCATGCTGTTTACTAACTTTATACACGTAGTCAATCAGCTTCCTGATGGTCATGTTTGCTTTTATCATTATTAGTAACTATTAAATTTGTTCCCTTATAGGTAAGACTGAAATTGCACTCAGGTCTGATGGCCATATTCAGTCATCTCTTCTTGTGTTCATCCACGATAAACAGGACATCTTTATCGCTGAGTGTCTGATCTGAAAAATGCATACAAGCAATGAAGCATGCACATAAAACAAAATCCGTCCATGTCCCTTCAGAGGCTCCGTGGTTTTTTCTACTTTCAGTCAGTGCGCACTGAGATGCAAATATACAATAAAACTACTACTGGATAAATTCCCATACCAGAATTTGGTCCCACTTTGCAAAAGACAGAAAGACCAATCAGGAAATTAACACAACAAAGACTGCAGAATCATTCTCTGAGTTCACTCTTCAGGACTGGAGTCTGCATCCACTTCTTGTACAGTTCATTTCAAACCTTGCTTATTTGTAACTCGACGGCGTGGATGTACCTGCACCAAATTCAAACTTCTCCGCTTTAATGAAACAATCACCTTCAGGTGTGCTCGGGCTCTGAATGCTTCTAGAATAGATGTGAGAATATAAATTCACTACTAGAGAAGATATATTTATTCTAATTAGAGAAATCATTTATTCACAGGACCACCAAACAACACCGTGTCTGAACACTAATCAAACCTACTCATCTAGGTAAATCTAGCTCTAAACACATTTGGGAGTAACACTACTGTTTGAAACACAGAGGGCTTCACACCTGAAACTTACCTCCATTCTCATGAGGGATTCCAGATTATCAGAGGACTGGGACCAAAAGGGACCAGAGTAAAAAAACAAAAATGGTCATGAGGAAGGGATTACACTGTTTGCACCGTGTTGGATTAGAAACAGGTCCTTGAACCTTGCCAAATGTCTCACAAAGCTCTATGCTCACTGGTACAGCGGGATTGTAGGAGTTGAAATGTACACCAAAAATGTGGTTCCACATTCAGAGAGTCTTAACGGAGCCTAGATTTAAAATGTCATGTATATTTAGAAGTTGTGACGAAACTTAAAAGAAGCGTTACAGAACGTCCTCTTAGATTAAAGAAGAGTGTTCATGATAAGAGAAGGTCTGTGCAAATTCTCGAGAAAGTTTGTTAAAAACTCGACAGCCAAACAAATCCATCCCATAAATTGATGGACGTGCATTTTCAGGGGAAACACGTCTTAAAACCTAAAAAATGATAATTGACATGGCTGCTCCTTTTAGTTCAGTTTATTTGAATCAGGGACAGTGTATAAAAAGAAACATCAGTGTCAGAAGAGAAGAGATGCTTTGTACCAGATTTAGCTAACTAGCTAATTTCCATCACCATTTATTGCTGTGAAGGTTGAGCTTAATGTCTCGTCGTCTAGGATGCACTTTTGTCTCTGCACTCTGTGGCTGAATCTCGATTTCCTCCCTAAACCCTAAACCCTAAACCCTGAGCCCTTACGGACTTATTTGACGTCACCTGGAAAGTGAATGAGTGCACAAATGGTTTAATACCAATGGGACAGAACTTTGTGACTCCTCTGTAACCATAACGTTTTTTACTTTACTAACTGACAGCCATGGAGCTTATTAAAAGTTACACTTAATATAAATGTAAATGTATCCGTTGTGGGATAAATAAAGGTTTATCTTCTCTTATATATATATATATTACAGGACTAACACGCTCTCTGTCTCTCTTGTTTTTGTTAACAGACTTGCAGTAGAGTTCTGAATTAGCTGTAGTTTTTAAATATACTATTTTGGTAGAATGTAAATAGAGCGTGGCTTCACCTTCACTACCATTTTATGGTGTTTGTTTACCTTTCCATTCTTGCAGGCTTCCCCTGGGAATGTTATGTTTCACGTCACAATGCATTGATGCTATGAATTATGGGTAATTCCCTCACGATATTTCTGCAGATATGCCCACTTACGGACAGGGTGCATAAAGGGCTCAAAGTCAGCGAGAGATCCCTCACGCACTTTATGATTCGACAGTGGGACGGCCCTAAGCCCTCACAGACTTAGTGGGTGTGTGAGGGTGGACATCGAGTTTGGGCTGAAGACTAGGGATGTTCCCAGGGGGATCATTTACAAGTTGAATCTAAGCTGTAACGCTGCCACCAACCACTAGCCTGCGCTGTAGCTCCAGTTAATGGACCTGCTGACCCTGCTCTACTGCCTGGATGTAAACCAGCACAGGGGAGGGCTTACATCTCGTAGGAGCAGCACATTTAAACTTGAACATAGTGGAGCAACACATAACCAAAATCAGCTCAGGCATGTGGATGTTAACCTGCAGAAAGGACCAAAGGCTGCTTATGCTAGCAATGCTAACATTAGCCACAAACAAATTTGATATTGTTTACCTGCAGAGTAACGCTCGACGCAAAGTGCAACTACGAACGAAGCATCTCAGTTGTAACTCGGTTCCTTATTAGCTTGGCCAAATGAAAACCCAGCCGGCTCTTTTTCCAATGAACAAAAAACAAGAACTACTGACTCTTAACCAATCCACCTGAGCGGGGTTCAGATGACTGTCAACATTTCTTATCAATCTGTTTAAACCACGAGTTAAATCAACTGAACAGTAATCATGCAGTTATATAAAGCTTTATGTTCCTTGTGAACAGGTGCATTAAAGGCTAATTGGCTTAGGCTTACAAGCAGAGCGCTTTACAGTGCTGACAGCCAGCTAGTGATGAAAGTGGTAGACGAGTTACTTTGAAATCAATATAAATTAATGACTTTCTCTACTCCTTTTCTAATGTTCATTTCAGTGGTAATAAGCGAGTCTTCACCTGTCCCTCCAGCATGTCCCTCTGGAGGCCGGAGCGATCCTGCTCGGTGCTGTTGGTCCTGCGGATCGACAGGCTGTGGGACTTCCTCTTCTGCTTGGCCTGACGAGCCGCTGCACTACTCCCGCTCTCCACCGGCATCCCTCTGCCTGAATCTGAAGTGACCACAGTCTGAAAGCAGTGAGAGGAGTGAAGGAAATCCTGGTTAAAATAATCTCCTGGAAAGAGGTGCTGGCTGAGAGTCCAACAATGACACACTCCTTGGAAAACACAAGACGATTGTGTCGCATTTGGCTGAGGTTTTATTTGTTAGCTTCCACATGCCCACACAGTCTGGGTTTTGGTACATTAACGAGAAACATAAGAGATTACTGGGAAATAAACTGATTATTATTTCAATGTGTTTAATTATTCATCAAGCTATTTAAATAGTGCCCTTAAAAATGAAAAACATTTTTCATATGCTCCTAGAGCCCATGGTTACAAAAATAAGAATCAAAACATATCAAAATCTACTCGAGTTAGAGATTAAACTTTTTATGATCATTACATTTGTAATTTATAAGCTTAAGATGTAAGTTTTTAAAGTTTCATAAAATTGTTTCAAAATGTCCTTTTGCACTTTAAGGATGTCGATGACTTGCCTCAAATGGTTTGTTTTGTAAAAACAAATGGTTCCAAAATCCAAATGGATGTAGTTTGCTTTTAAAGACACCAGAAAATATTCACATTTCAGAGGTTTGAGACGTGACTTACATTTTTTTTTTTACTTCATAAAAAAATGCTTAAAAAATTGTTTTAAATACATTTTAAGTCAAGAAAAAGCAACTTCTCAATAATTCATTTTTGACATTTTGCTTGTGGGTTTGTTCTGTAAACCTACGCACAGTTACAGTTAGTTATTGTTTTTAATTTGATTTCAGTTAAAATGATAATAACCATGCCTAGGGTTTGATTAGTTGCAGTTGTATCGAAGCAGGTATCGATACGATATCACTTGATTTTTACGAGAATCGTATCAAAAATGTAATTCTGGAATCGTGACCCTACTGTGCATTATGACACCACAGCACCCCTGGGTGGGGTTTGCAGGGTCCCTCTGGACTGTGCCGGACACAGACGCAGCAAACTGTGAGCCTAAATAATAGAGGAGACGCTCAAGGGTGCAGTATGAGGAAACACTACTGTCTTTCAAAACAGTGGTGTGGGGACATTTCAGTTTAAGCCTCGAGTATATTGACAAGGAATAGAAAACAGTAAACAGAAAAATGACTCTCTGCAAACATTGATTTACTCAAATTTAAACACACAAACACAGAGTTTGTTTAACAGCAACAGACTGCAGTCGGCTGTAGCGTTAGCAGGCTGTCACACAGCCAGGGGGGATCCCTGCACGATGCAGACGGGATGCGCAGAGAAGCAGCGTTTAAAAACAAAGTTTACCATTCACAATGAAATAGCACAATTAACGACCTGATTTTGTGTGAAAGTCCGCAAAAAAACTACACCAAAATGTTTTTTTCAAATACTGAAATGTCTCTCTATTGGTACAATTTCACATGCCACTACTTAAACACTGTTACTACTTTCCTGTCTGACAACTTTATTCCAGAGATTGTAAATATTAAAAGATGAAGCCTGAGTGACATCACCCATCTGTTCCTGCAGGGGGCGCTGGAGGCTCATCGGCAGCAGCCGCCATGTTGGAAATGCTGTCTCAGTCTAACTTTCAGTCAACCTAACGACAGGCTGAGAGCTGGAGCTGAGGCGGGTTTTGAGCCTCTTGATGAACCGTTACATCCCGCCCACCTGTCAATCATGTCAGCTACGAGCCTAACTATGAATCACACGTATCATTTTAAAAATCAAAAAGGAGCCGTTTTAAACAAATTGACCCCGTACAGTGTATGCCAGTGATGACGATAACTAATCTCTTTGGTTTTTTGTACCAGGCTGTAAACATCATTTATGCTGTAAAAACAGCTTTTTTGCCTGTGGTGTGTATGTGACTTCCTGTGTTCCTGCAGCCAGCCTCTAGTGGACACTCGAAGAACTGCAGGATTTTGCACTTCCATATTGGCTTCAATTTTCAAGACAGGAGGTTGCTGCTTGCTTTATTGTCATACACTTACGACTTTAATCTCGAAATCTCAGATTGTTTTATCCTTACTGTGGCTCAAAAACTCCTTCATAGAACCGAACTGAAAACCGTTACAAAAAACCGGGGTACCTGAACCGTGTGCTGACTGTCTGACATCCCTACTTGTGTAAGTTAGGGCTGGGAAATATATCGAGTTTTTAAGATATATCGATATATTTTCAAACAAGATATAGGGTAAGACGATATCGTTAATATGGATATAGTTTATGTTGCATTAAAATAACGTTACAGAGGTGCCAGGTCTCCTTTTTCTCATCTCACTGATGATGATGACTGTCTGTTCCTCTTAACCCTGCTCCTCCTCTCTCTTTTATTGTATTTAAGGAACATTTTTATTTTATCATATTACTTTTTAAATTCACAAACAGGTAGTTTATTTTTCGATATATATCGAGTATCGCCATTCAGCTAAACAATACCGAGATATGAGTTTTGGTCCATATCGTCCAGCCCTACCCTCCAAATTATAAAGGCCATAGAAGTTCTCCTCCTTAATGAAAACCCATCAAAGAACCGGAAGTAAACGGTTCTTCTCGCTAAATGATCCGACTCCCTGAAAAGATCCGAACATCTCGTCACTGTGACCTGAAGGAAGAAAACGCACTTATTATGTTGCCGTACATTTTGAGGGGAAACTACCCCCCGAAAAAAGAGAAAACTACAGACAAAAGCCATATTCAGCGTGAACGTAAACATTAAGCAGAAGTCCAGACGACGTTAGTGCTTTGTAAGCTAAGCTGCCGTTATCCCCCGTTAGCTGGAGACACCGAGCTAACCGGCTAACGGAGAGATAACCTTCACAAACAGGAAATACAACTCACCGCTAAAACGCTACAATTAAAAGGATTTATTCCCGGGTGGCGTGGGGAGTGTCGCCCTTCTTTAACATCTTCTCCAATGGTCGAGAGAGAGAGAGAGAGAGAGGCTCTGGGTTTGTCAGAGGTCCGTGTTGACAGTTCACGTCGAGCTCCGCTACGTCAGAAAAGATAACGGAGCCAGTTCCGGTCCAGACCCTTCACAATAAAAGACAACTTTGAAAAGCGAAAGCTGTGAAATGTTATCGGTTAACGCCACTCAAATAAAAAACTCTATGAAGCTATTATCAAGGTTTTAATGCAGAAGTGTGGCATTATTTTTATTGGTCTATTTTTTATATCTATTAATTGATTTGCAGCCTTGTAACCATTTGTAAATCTTAAAAGCATCCATGGGTCTGTGTAAACTTTTGTTAGTCTGTGTGGAAACACAAATTCTGTTTCCTCTTCACTGGCTTCCCATGATTTATAAAACTGATTCAAGAATCTTGTCATCACTTTAATGTTTTTTTTTTTAAATCAGAAATGCTGTTAACTGCACATTTACACATTTCATATTTAAGACTAGTAATATAAGTTAAATCCTGGTTGTATATATTCACATTCTTAGTTTTGATGTTTTTAGTGCTTATTTACTTTGTATTTAATATTATATTGTGTTTAAATTTGCTAATATTGTGTTTTTTGCTCATATTGTTTGTTTGGACAACCTGCTGCTGTAACGCCACAATTTCCCAGTTTGGGATCAATAAAGTAATTCTATTCTATAACTGTGCTGCTGTCCGTCTTAGCCAGGACACACATGAAAAAGAGATTTTGATCAAGGAGATTCTCCTTTTTTAATATAAAGAAAAAGGTAAAATACAGTAAAATATTGGCATAAATAAAACATTTTGCTGCTTTTGTAGACTTTTCTTAATGATTATAATGGATGCCAAATTTGAAACCTTTCCGCTGACGTCCTGTACAACACAGTAACTTTGTAACTTTGCTCGCTCAGTGTGAAAGAACAGACTTTTTACAGGCTTTGGTTAGCCATTACAATCGCTCTGTTACGGCTAAATTATTCCAACAAATGAAATGCATCGCCTAATCAGAACAGACGTCACAAAGGGAAGACGTGTTTCAAAAAGGGGGGGGGGGGGGTTATGAAAAAAGGCAAAGTATGACAACTTGCTTAGTTCAGGTGTATATTTATTTCTCTCCCTGGTTAAAGATTTTTTTTTTCTCAAAGGGAGACGTTAAAGGAAGTATCATAATCATCACTTTATCCAAAGTAAACCCAGCACGTCCTGAGCCTCAGATACAGACACAAACGTTTACTAAACTGATATCACCAAGATGAAAACAACTTGTGAAATCAGATACATGGCAGTTTACACATGACTTTCCATCACACAATGAGTTTCTGAGTCTGGAGACCGGACACAGACGTATTAATAAACTCATTTTAATAAGTTTGGGCAATTTCCCCACAGCTTCTTCCTTTCTATGCAGACAAACGATGACGAGCAGAGTGGACTGGTTTAAAAGGAGAGATATGTCATTCTTCCTTTTTACCGGTGGAGAAATGTAAATAATAAAAGTCAGGTATAGCATCTCTGGAAGATTCTCCCTCATCACTCCGGACAAAGCAGCTTTTTTTTTTTTTTTATCTGTAATCTGTGGTGCCCGACTTCCTCTTCCCGGCCAGGAGGTGTTTGGGTTTCAGGTCGAACACGTGTCTGTCGGCCTCGCCCTTCTTGCCCTGGCGGTTCATGTCTCTCTGGGAGTTCTTCATCATCTTCTTCGCCTTCCTTGCCATCTGAGGAACAAAAGCAGCAGCAAACACAGAAATTAAGTTTTTTTTCTGCAGATTTACTCTCAGAACCGGACGTTCATTTAGCGCACAAAGAATGTAACCTTTCTAGAAGACGCTGGAAACGTCTTAATGTACAAATTTTTTACCAAGTGTTTTACAATGCAGTCATTCTTCTCCACCTCATCCCATATTTAACATCAATAAATAATAAATTAATCAATAATCAGTCACTTTATGATTTCAAAATTTGTTTGAGTTTGAGGTCATAGGAGGACAAAGTCAAAAACGCAGACTTTCTTCTTCTTTTTATATCGGCAAAAATCAAGTGTGACACATCCAAAACAAAAACTTTATCTCAGGTTTTATTCACAAAATGATCCGAGAGAAATCCCCGATTTAATGCTGCATTCATGTGGTGTCGGAAACATCGGGAAAACGAGTTTCTGAGTTGTAAAATGCACATGAACACCTGCTCAAGTCGGAACAACGACTCGGAAACTCGGGAAAGAACGAGGTGCCCGACTTCCCGACATGACGTCAGAATCGTCATCACGAGGGGCAAAACATTTTTTGTTCCTGTTAAAATACTTTTTATTAATTCACATATTGCACATCAACTTTTTGCTCAAATATAACTTTTAACAGATACATCTCTCTGATCTTCTTCGTACCATCAGCGCTTTTTGTGCTGCTGTTACAACATTCAGACTTTCCGACCTGAAATCGCTTGAACACACTGAAGTCGGAAGAACGACTTCGCAACTCGGAAACTTGGACCACCCGAGCAGCACCTGAATGCAGCATGAGACCCTGTCACGTACCTTAGGATCCCTTAGACCTGACTGGTCCCGTGGTGGGCGGGAGGCGCTCTGGCTGCGGGTTTTGGAGAGGGGAGGAGCTGAAGCTTCACGCTTACGCTTCTTTGTGACGCTCCGGGACCGTCGCTGGGCTTGTTGGGCGTAGTGGCTCTGAGAGGAGAGGAGAAGAGAGACACGTTTAAGACTACGTACACAGGCAGGTCTTTATGAGGACCCTGAAGGTTTTTATTTGACAACCTGCTCAGTCCTGTCATGTTGCAGCAAAAATACAAAATCAAAATAAATGTTTTCAGCACAGGCATCAGAAATACTTTGTTCATCCTCCTTCATTTTCCTCACACTTTAACCTGCTGACAGCCTCACCCAGTTAACTCTGCAGTACCAAACTTCACCTAAGACTACTCCCACATTATGAAGCTCTCCTTTCACTGGAAGTACAAACACTTTGCAATATTTATACCGAGTGTACATGATTCTCCCGCGCTTCAAAGATCTCCTAAAAGAAAGACTTTTGGAGATTCTGCTTAATAAAAGATGTTGTTGTTGTTGCAAGAGCAGAAACTGAGATTCTCAAGAGATAATAACACTGAAGAAGTAGAGAAATGTTTTCTGGCACGACTTCACCAACTACCAAGGTGCATGCAGAGAGAAGAGGTCAAAATAAAAAAAAAAGAAGCTCCAGCAGGATAGATGCATTTCTGTGTTGCTGGAGCTTTTTGACCTCTTCAGATAAAAACACATCATCAGCTGATCTCTGATGCTGACTAAAGAAACCTTAAAGTCAAAAGTGCAAACAGTCAGTATCTGAGCTCGTCAGTCCTGAGTCCAGAACCTGTATCTCCTCTTGTTTGGTGAGAGAACCAGTTTTTGTTTTCAACGTGTAAACACCCCCGTGTGGCTGTGTTTACCAATAACACTGTGGGGAGTTCAGCCGCTCCTTTGACCACGAGTCACAGCCACAGCCCTCTGCCGAGCCGATTCAGAGCTGCCGGACCGCTGGGTTGATTAAAAGCAACCAATGCTACATAATAATAATACATTCATTTTATATAGCGCTTTTCTAAATACTCAAAGACGCTTTGACAAAAACAAAACAAGGACGACGACAGTACAACGTAGGAGTCATGTAAGGGCACAAACCTAATGCTAACCTAATGCTAGCTAATGCTAACACTGTTTATGAGATGAAGAAATGAAGTCCTGCCTCTTTGTAGAATTTGTGCAACACTCAGTAATCAACCATCTTCACAACTGGTGCAATTAAATCTGAAGCTATGGAAACAACATAAACACAACCTTTCCCTACACAGTGCGTTTTAGCAGCTTTACTGAAAACAGACACTCTACCTTCTGCTCTTAACTTGTGCTGTACGAAAAAACAGGAGACGTGATTGTTACAGATCGATTGATTCAGATACATAAATCTCTGATCTGAAGGAAGAACTGACCTCGTCTTTGTCGTTCATGTCCAGACCGAGATCACCCATCTCCTTCTCCAGCTTCTTTCTTTCGACCTGTGGTGAAATTAAAAACCTGTAAGCTTGTACTAAGATCATTTATATAAACAAATCAAAACGTCTACAGCGGTTCAGCTCCTCTCACCTTGGTGGCGGTCCTGGGCATGCGAGGCCCGTGTATGTCCTTCTCTCTTGAGCCCATGACCAGGAGCTGCTTCTTCTCCCGGATCTGTTTGGCCAGAACGCGGATCTCCTGCATCTCCTCGTCCTCGCTGTCGTCGTCCGAGTCGTACTCCCCGGCTCGCTCCTTAAGCTCCTCCTCCTTCTCGAGGTCCTCCAGTTTCTGTAGGAGGGCGAAATCAAGACCAAAAAATGATTTTCAATTCAACACTTTAAATTGTCTCACAGCTCGTCTGGACATTTTAAATACGGCGTGCAGAGACCGACCTTCATGATGTCAGGGTCGATGTAATCGGCGATGTTGTGGCCCTCCCACACCTCGGGGACCCGGTCCTGTTTCTCCTCGTCGTTCATCAGATCCCAATATTCTTCACAAAGCAAATAAAAAATGACATCAGCACCTTACATCGAAAGTGTTCACGTTCAAATTCACATTAGAGATGAGAGCACTTCTTCTTACTCTGAAGGTCCAGGATGTACTCGTCGCCGAGCTCCATCTCCAGATCTTTCTCCTGCAAGGTGAGCAACAAAAGAGAGAGAGAGAGATTAGTGGTGTCACATGCTTGCACAAATTAAAACCATTGTCGTCTCTTAGAACATAACTTTCCCTTAAAGCGACCGCGTGTTGAGCTGCAGGGAAATCATCTTAAACGTGTCTGAGACGCTTTTGCTCATCAATTCAAATCAAATTCAAAAAGCTTTATTTGTCCCCGGGGGGGCAATTCAAAGGCACACAGAGCAGTAAATTAACACCAGGGCAGGTAGACAGAACATTTTAACCTAAATAAAAAGTGTCAATTTAAATATAAAATATAAAAAGAGTAGATATAAGTGGACAGTGATCGGACTGACAGATGTAAACAGAACTATGTGCAGTAAACGAGAAATAAATAAATATATACAGAGCTATGTGCAAGTAGCTCATGACATGAACAGAAGAAAACTGACCAGAGAAGAAGTTACAGCGGTGTAAAGAAGTTAAAGAATAAAACATGATAAGAGCGGGAAACTGAAACTATTTTGCAGTTAAGGGGAGTTTTATAGTCTTCAGATCGTCACTGATTGTGATGTATTGTTCTATGATTGTCCCACAAAATGTCAATTATAGCAGAATCGCTGGATCTTCATATTATCCAGAGTGTCAGCCATGAAATAGACTTGAGCTTCTTTATTTATTTTCTAGTCTTCTGACTACTCAAAGCACTTTAAATCCGCAGGTCACACCTCCACATTCACACACTGATGGTAGAGACTGCTGTGTAAAGTGACCATCAGTATTAAGTTATCCATTCATACGCAGCCAATGAAGCAGCAGGAGCAACTTTGAGTTAAGTGTCTTGCCAAAGGACACATCGGGCATGTGGCTGCAGCAGCTGGGGATCGAACCCCTGATCATCCGGTTGAGAGACGACCAACTCAACACTGAGCCACAGCTGCATGAGTAATCCTGCGATTCCCACACATAGCAGTCAAGGCAGGCGCAGGCATGGAGAGGGTAAAGGGCTCCAGGTAGTGATGGGTAATGTAACCCGAGACGACCAGATATCACTGACACGGGGAGGGGGCGGAGCCTTTTGATCAGTGAGCATGTGAGACCGCTTGTTCTGCTCTGAGAGTCAGAGGGTCACAGAGCGGGAGACTCAATCTGAGCCGCTGTCCGTCACACTGTTTTAATTAATCTGCCACTACGGCCGCCAGGTTGAGCAGTCAGTGTCGCCTCGTGTGCGCATGATGACGCTGCTGCCATCTTGTGGCTGAGCGTAGTACCGGTGACTGTATTTATATTTGTACTGCACACCCCTAGCTCCAAGCCGTCGTAGGAGAGACAAACATACCAGTTTCCGTTTGGGTGCGTCCACCTCCATCGCCTTCTTGCGCGTCAGTGCTCCCTCAGGGATGAACGGAGGCCTCTCCTGGAAATCAAAGCATGAAGAAGAGCAGAAAGTTATCTCCTGAAATGAATAAGAGCACACCTCTGACTACTTGAGGTTTAGCAGATATGTTCACCTTCTCGTCTCTCTTGGCAGGCATGGCCAGGTGGAGCCGGTTGAGAACATCGTGGACCTTCTTGCCCTTCATCTTTGTCTCGACACGGTTGGCGAGGAGTCGGTCGCAGGCCTGAGGGAAAAAAAACCACACACAGGACAATGAGCCACAACAACATTACAGTGCACCACCGGGGGATCAAGAAGGTTACTGCAGCTCACCTCAGTCTTCACTTGCATGACCCCCTCCTCGGTCAGGGTGCTGGTCTCGATCACAGGGATTCCCTCGGTGGAGAGATCGGCAAAGATTTTCTGAAAGCAAGAACACAACAGTCAAAAAAAGAAAAGAAAAGAGCACAGCTGATAAGAGTCCCATAGAAGCTCGGTCTGTAAGGACAGGAGGGTCGACGGTTCAAGTCCTGGTCGGCCCAAAGTCTAGAATTAAATGTTTGTGACTGTTTGTGTGTGTAATGTTTGAAAAGCTGAATTTCCCCTCGCGGATGAATAAAGTATTCGCTGTGTCCAAAAACATCGCTCTATGATGTCACACTGACTGTTTTCTCTAAAGCTCACCTGGTTCTCCTCAGACAGCTCGTTGATCTTCTTCACGTCACATTTATTGGCAACGACGATGAGCGGCTGCGGGGAAGGCGAGACACAATGACACAACTTTTAACACTTGTTCTCAAGTTATTAAGAGTCACACAAGTTTCCTGAACATCAGCATTCAAGATACTCTCTCAAAAAAGCGGGACAATAAACAGAGTGCAAAGCAGCATGACATTTGGACTGGATATTTTACTTTACAAATGAAAGACATGGCACAGGATTAAAAACACAGACGTCCATCTCAATTATTACAAACTTTCCAGAGGTCTCCAGGTAATCCAGAGCAAATAGAGGTTTAATCATGTAACAGATCTGATGTCTGACCTTGTTAGCGAACAGCGGGCGGATGCTGTTGAAGAGCTCCAGCTGCTGCTGCAGGGTGTGACCGCACTGCTCCGACACGTCCATGACATAGAGGACGGCCGCCCGCAGGTGAGCCAGGGCCGTGATGGCCTGCATCTCGATGGTGTTCCTGTCCTCCAGGGGGTGGTCCAGGATCCCCGGGGTGTCCACCACCTACGAGCACAGAGACACACGCAGAGTGAACATTAGAATAACAGGAATATTAAGTCATATTAGCCTCTTAGGTTTTCTTCTGCAGAAACTCAGAGCGAGCTGATGTGAGAGCGCAGCAGGATGTTATCAACCTCGAGTGAGTGGGAGGGGTTGGTGATGTTTATATCATGTGACAGGAGTCAGTGCACCTGACCGCTACGACCTCTGGCACGTTATTAAACTGCTGCATCACGTTTTCTGTTCCCCAAGTTTGTTACTTCTCTGCTCATTTTTACGATTCTGTCGAAGACTTCAAGGACAGTCCAACTGAAACGATCTCGACATTTTCAGAAGTGCACATGTGAAAACGGCTTCCCTTTAATTGGATGTTTTAAAGATTTTTTTTGCGATTTTGTGCCTTTAATGGAGAGACAGGACAGTGGATAGAGCTGGAAATCAGGGAGAGAGAGAGAGGGGAATGACATGCGGGAAAGGAGTTACAGGCTGGATTTGAACCTGGGCCGCCCGCTTGGAGGACTACAGCCTCCACACGAGGCGCACGCACTGACCACTGCACCACCAGCGCCCCATAACTCAACTTTATTTCTATAGCATTTTAAACACAACATAGTCGATCCAAAGTGCTGAACATTGCAGAAACAAATCATTAGAAAGTAACAGACAAGAACAAAGTGAATTCCAGTGTAACACTAACAGAGCTCTGGGTTTGTGTGCTTGACGGGTTACTGAACATTAAAGGCAATTGAGTAAAAATCTGTCTTAAGGCGAGTTTTAAAAACACCAACAGTGTGAGAGAGACGGATGTCTGAGAGCAAAGAGTTCCATAGTTTTGGTCCTGCAATAGAAAAGGCCCGATCCTCATTGCACCTTGTCCTGGATCTAGGCAGTGACAGAAGGTTTTGTGCAGATGACCTAAGATCTCTCACCGGTTTATATGGGGACCAAATCCATTTAATGCCTTAGACACAGTCAGAAGGATTTTAAAATCAATCCTCAGCTTGACTGGCAGCCAGTGTAAGGAGGCAAGAACTGGGGTGATATGATCTCTTCTTTTTGACCGTGTTAGGACTCTGGCTGCTGAATTTTGTATGAGCTGAAGGCGGGATAGACATGACTGAGTGAAACCAACTGGATGTTTTAAGTGACAGGTGAACGTCTATCTGAACAACAGTTGTTAGCAGTCAGAGCTGCTGCAGCTTACCTGCCAGCGCAGGTATCTGTAGTCCATGTGACCCACAAACAGAGACTTGGTGGTGAAAGCGTAGGGCTGCACATCCACATCGGCTCTGGTCACCTGCAAACAAAAATAATGTTTTACAACATGTAACCAACGCTCATCAGAACAGGCGTAAACACCCTGGAACTCATGTGCAGCTCGGTGTTTTGTCCAGTCGTTCACCTTGTTGATGAAGCTGGACTTGCCCACGTTGGGGTACCCGCACAGGAGCAGGGTCCTCGTGTTGGGGTCGATGCTCGGCAAACGGGACAGATGCTGACGCACTGCAGAAGAAGAGGGACACACCGGGGCGAGCGTGAGTTCTTTACTCAACGCTCGGAGTTAGAGAAAGAATTATGATGAACACTTCCTCTTCTGTTACCTTGTTCCAGATACTCCAGACTGGACTTCTGTCGCTTCAGGATGGTGCACATTCGACCCAGAGCGGCTCTCTTCAGCTGTTTACACCGATACAGAGAATCTCCGTACTTCATCAGACGCACGTAATCTTTGGCAACACTGAGAAGGATAATAAAAAATAGATTAAGATCGAGAAGTGTTGTTCGTTTGGTTATCCTACACATTTTTTTTTAGCCCTGATTTTTGATACTGTAAGTCATGGGAGCTGCAGAGGGGGCCGTCATAAAGAAGCGTTAAGTTACTTTGGGAATCATGCTTGAGGGACGTTTGCTGCTGGGTGTTTTGAGGCATTTTTGCACGCCGTAATGAGGACGAAGAGTCTGCGTTGGTGTGATGCCAGTTGAATGAAGTCGGGGGGAAAAGTGTCTGTGTTGCAGCGGGATTGGTACATGGACTCTGAGCTCCTCACCCTGTCTCTAACCCAGCCACCCTCCGCTTGTATCTGTGATATTATTCTTTCAGTCACTACCCATAGGTCGTGACCATAGGTGACGGTTGGAACGAAGATCGAGCGGTAAATCGAATCGTGGTTAAGAGGGAGCTGAGCCTGAACAATCTTTATTATCAGAAGTAAAAAAAAAACAAAGAAACCTCAGACAGACTTACTTATCGATCAGATTCTTGGCGATGTTTATCTGCCCCAAGGCCAACTTGTAATGGTCTTTGTCGTACAACACGTTCATCAGGTCAGCGTAGAAGGGATGGATGTCCTGTAGGAAAAACAACACATCAACATATTTAATATAAAAGATCAGTTAGAAACCAGCCTGTCTCTGGTGTCAGACGATAAACGGGTAAGAGGAGGAGTCACACTCTTCACAGCGTGTTTACTTACGTCCAGCTTGGGGAAGTCGGTGAGGATCTGAGTGAGGCGGTCGTGGCAGTTCTGCTGGGTGAACTTGACCTTTCGCATGTAGAAGTGTCGGATTCTGTGGATGGCATAATGCTTGTGTACCACTGTGGGCGTCTTCCTTTGAGTTTTGGATAAAGTGATGTCGATGAATTCCTGCAGAGAGGCGGAAAAGCAGCAACAGTTAAGGACTGAAGACAGTGAAGACAGTGAAGACTACCCCCCCCCCATCATTTAGCCGTACTCTTCAGGAAGCATTACACTACTCTCCTCATGTTTATTATAATTATTAAAACAGAATCAAAACATTAGATACATTTTTCTGCAAAGGAAATTGAAGTGCCTAATAGTGTCTTCATCTGTTTTTGTTAACTGGCTTGAACTTCCTTAACCTAATATAAGTAATATATTTATATTAAGTCTTAAGGGTCATATATCAATACTCAAGCTTGCACTGGAGAGGCTATTTAATATCTATTATCAGAAAACAAACTATTATCCTCCATTCCTACAAGCTAAACTCGTCTACACAGTTTCTTATTACAGAGTCCTGCCAGACCTCGTTAACATATCCGTCAATTTAACACAAAATAGCTTGTCAGGAAAAAACAAAAACATTATAACAACTTTTTACACTCTGACCACGAAGAATCAATGTATTGTTATAATTCGGCATACAAGTGACACATGTAAAAGCTTATATTTCTCTCCATGGAGTCTTAACATGTTTAACTTTGATCGGCGGCTGGCATCCTCTAACACTGTAATTAAATGGACATACAGATCAGGAGTGATGGGTGACAAGCACGAGTTTTTGCTTGTTTTGATATAAACTGCTTGATTCATGCCTTACACGTCGGATTAGATGACATGTTTGCCTGCTCAGAGAAAACACAAGAATCTTAAATGTCATGTTTTTCCAAAGGAGTTTGGTACGGGACCAGATTCAGACTTATGTAAACTATGCCAGGAGACAACTGGACAACGAAGCATGGCAGGAAACTTAAACTAAATAGTTAACGACATAGTCTCTTTCTTTTTATTTTCCTTATTAGATATAAAGTAATAAATCAGATAAAATAACATAAAAAAACCCGTCTTTAAACCCCCTCAGCACGTGTTTTCCTTCCCCACATAGACTGTGTTTTCTTATGACTTCCGGTGTCTCTCTTCGCTATCTGTGGACGTGGAAACATCCACGGTGGTTTAACACGCAGGATAAAACAGAATAAACTTACCTTTGCGGTGGGAACCACCATAATCTTCTTGAAATTATAAAGTGCCATTTTGACGCGACACGATGGGGTCGGCTGACGGCACGAGGAAAGGAGAGCTCCACGTTCCGCCAACACCGGAAGTGACGCTCAAAGAAGACTGAGGCAGGTTCTCCCGACAGCGCCCCCTGCCGCCAGAAACAGACAGGGCAGAAACAAAACACTACACACACACACACACACACACACACACACACACACACACACACACACACACACACACACACACACACACACAGGTGAGCACAGGGGTTGTACAGATGGAGGTGTGTCTCCTCACTTGTTCATGTCTGATGAAGGTTTAGGACCCTTTTGTGTCTCTAGTCTGTCAACATACCCCCCAATGATGATCTGTCTTCTTCTGCCTGCTCCACTTTTCAGAAAATGTGTGCTCAAACAGGCCGTTTGGAGATTTTCCCTTCATGACATCACAAAGGGCAGTAGCCCCTCCCCCAGGTGGGTAACACTCCCACAGCTAGGTGTTTGTTCTGCCCTCTAAGTCTGCCTTCTCAAAACAATAGGACATGGAGCGAGAAAGCACCGAGTACACCCAAGACCTTCTAGAGAGGGGGCGTGGTCAGACACCGCTCATTTACATATTTAAAGGTACAGTCACAGAAACAGCCTGTTCTGAGCAGGGCTGAAATAGAGGGGTTTATAGACATGATCAAATACAGGATCAGAGTGGATTTAGAACAAGAAACTTCACACACATGTTTTGAGGATCTCTGTTGAAGAGGAGGAGGATACGTCACCTTTAAATGTGACTTGGAGCAGCTTCTGGTGTGCCGGACTCCGTCTTCCCTCTTAGTCATTTGTTTAGTAAATTTAGTTTTGCATAATAAGTAACTTTAGTTTTGTTTGGTATTTGGGTAACACTGTGGGCACCTGAGGTTATATAGGGAAGAAGGCAGCTTGAGGACCAGCATGCACCTGGGTGGACCAATCTGTTTGTTTTTCTACCATGAGGCAGCAGGAGCCGTGAGTTTCTTTGTTTTCTCGTTTGCTTCTCTCAAAAGAAACCATCAGAAGCGCAGACCTTTGTGGGCTTCTTCTACCTGCGTAGACCACATCCAGATGAGTATTTGGGTCAGATATAAGGACTTAAAAAGCAGGTCTAAGTCATTCCTGATAAAAAAAAATTATTTCATACTCAATTGTCGTGTTGTAGTATTCAAAATCAGTTTTGGTCTCGAGACCACATTTTGGAGTCTCGTCTCAGAATCAAAAGTATTTTTACTCGGTCTTGTTTTGGTCTAAGACTGGAAAGACTCTGGTCTTAAATCATCACCGGTCAAGACCACCACTGGCAGCCTATTTTTCCACATCATTGTTTACTTACTCTTTCTAAAAGAACAAATCAATTCATTTGTAATTTGATTTTTTTCCCCCCGGTTACCGTCACAACCTTCCCGGTGTTACGGTCTAAATTAGTGACACGCCTCCTAAACACAAGATTAAGATTTGTCAGAGATATTTGTGGTCTTGGTCTTGACTCGGTCTAGGAGCACTCTGGTCTCGATTAGTGTGGTCTTGACTACAACACCACTCAATTGTGTTGGGGTTTCATTAATAGATATATGGATTGTTTTTTTTTAAGAAAAGATAGTTTTTTCCTCCTCACATTTTTTAAATTAAATTATATTCTTGAGGCCAGATGGACGCTTTAGGGGGCCGGATTTAGCCCGCCAGTTGGTAATCACTGGCCTACAACTTCAGAGAGCCTCTGCAGAACTGGTCTGTGGTCTGTGGCACAGGGGGAGAGGACACTAAACATCCTGTAGTTACACTTATTTCTTATTTGGAGATTTAATTTAGGACTGGCTTTGGTTGTTAAATTAGGCAGAAAAACAAAAAACATTCTGAATTTTCCTTTAAACATGAGAGAGGAGCCAATAAAACTAATCATTTGGATTAATTGAAAGTAAAAAACGCCTCCCAACGCGGACACGACTGGACTCCATATTTGTTGTGATCCGCGCTGATAAAGAAACAGCCAATCAGTGGTTGCCTTGGTCACACGACCACGCCCACTCCCGCCGATCACGAGTGGCTCCGCGTGCGCCCACTGCTTGTCTCGGCCAATCAGGGCGGCCCGCTGTGAGAGCGAGGGAGGAGGAGGAGTGAGAGGGGCGGGACCTCAGGCTCTGTGTGACAGCTCCGGGTTCAGTGCTGCACCAGAGATAGGAAGAAGACGAAGAGCTCTCACTTCGAATCAGAAAGAAGCGCTTGTTTTTTTCTTCTCTTGCGTCCCAGAGTTTAGATAAATATACACTAAATCTATTCCTTGGGTGAATTTAAATAAAGCTATACTATTTTTTTTAATTCTTCTTCTGAAAAATAATGGGAACTAGTGCTAACAAGGAAAAATATGTAATATCTTTATTAAAATGATGTCCAGCAAAGTTACGATAGGAGAAATATGGTCCACTTCATTGCCACTTAATTCCAAATAAATAATGTAGAAAAATCTTCCTCCTTTCATTATTTATTTCTAATACCTGGCCCTACTCGTCTTCCATAAAATTTAAAAACAATAGTCTCAACATTTCGACTTTTTCCTTTGATATTTTGACTTTATTCTCAAAATTGTATCTGAACTTTATTCTCGACATTTCAACTTTACCCCAAAATACTTCAACTTTTCTAGTTCATTCTTGATCGTTTTACTTTCTTTTCTTCTCCACATTTGGACTTTATTCTCACAGCTGTATATCACAAATTTAATCTCAAATTTTCGACTTTTTGTCTCTCAATATTTTTACTAAAGGTGGATCATGGGGAAAAAAACCTTCCTCCTCATATTATTTATTTCTCACGTCTGGCCCCTTCGACTTCATTTTATAGAAGAAGATAAGCTTCAGTTGAAAGTCAAATTTTACTGAAATTAAATGTTTTTGCTTTATCCTTGACCATTCAACTCCTACCTTCTACCTCGAAATTGTTTTTTAACTTTATTCTCAACATTTTAATATTTTTCTCAACATTTCAAGTTTATTTTCACAATTGTATCTCAACTTTTTTCTAATTTTTTTTACTTATCCTGTCACGATTTTTCCACTTAATTCTCGACATTTCTACTTGTTTCTCGAATTGCATAATGTAAAAAAAAAAATCTTGCTCCTCTTATTATTTATTTCTCATGTCTGACCCCTCGAATTTATTTCATAGAATAAGAAGATAGGCTTCAGTCGAAATTTGCTGAAATTCTATTTCTTTACTTTATTCTCGAACCATTCGACTTCTCCCCGGATATTCCGACTTTATTCTCAAAATTGTATTTTAACTTTATTCTCGACATTTTACAATTTTTATTGCGATTCCCACTTTATTTCCAAAATTGTATCTCAACTTTTTTCTCATTTTTTTTTTACTTATCCTGTCACGAGTTTTCCACTTAATTCTCGACATGTCTACTTGTTTCTCGAAGTGCATAATGGACCAAAAAAACCTTCCTCTTATTATTTATTTCTAATCATGTCAGGCCCTAATCGACTTCCGTAGAGTTAGTCGGATACATCTTGTGACGCTTAACACTAAAAAAAAAACTTTTTTTGTAGTCCTTTTGTCTTCAGCGCTTCATCGGCTGTAACATAGACGATCTTTGTGCTTGCACACGAAAGGGAAAGGAAACGGCGACTTCTCCATTCCGAAATCCCCCCTTCTCGCTCATCTTTAGCCGTAACGAGTGTTTGATCGATCGGACGGTTTCAGACGAAATAAACGTACATTTCTCAGTTTCAGGGGGTTTTCTCGGTCGCTTTCTTTTCCGTGACTCACCCTCCCCGTAGAGCCTGCGGTCGACCAGTCGAAATCCAGATCCATCGAGCTGCACAAAGTTGATAGTCGAGCTAACTGAGCTAGCTCACTTTGCTAACTAGCTCGGGGAGCCAGTTTGTTTTTTTGCGGACAGTTTCGGGGGCGTTGTTTTCGTCATTACATTGAAGCTTGTTGTGACTCTTTCCCCCCCGCTGTAATCTGAAGAGTATCTGCGGTGAGGTTTTTGAGCTGTAAGCCGGTTGTTACAAAGCTAGCTGCTAGCTAACACCCTGCGCATATAGCCTGAGTGAAGGCCGCAGCCCTCCTCTCACCTCCTCAGTGTTTGCATCGCCGCGCAGTGAGTGACAGGTGAGTACCAAACTCAAGGTGTTAGGACGCTGGGGGTCATCTGCTTTGTGATGTTTTATTTAGCTTGTCTGCTAACTGAATATTAGACTGATTCAAAAGGAATCGGGGGGGGAGGGAGGGAGGGAGGGGGGGTTGGGGGAATCCGCGAAATCACGCCGGAGGTCGCCATCTTTCATTGGATGTTGCTGCAAGCCAGCTAACCAGACATGGCTGCTGCTGCTGCTGCTCCTCCAACTTTTTCTCTGGGACACAACACCGTGCAAAGAGGAGGAGGGGAGATGGGGGGTTGATTTCACTGTCTTGATCTTTTAGACAGATTTGTAGTTTTGCATGAAAGCTGTTGATGTGTCAGAGTCATGCAGCCTCTCAGCATGTTGAGCTGCAGTCCTGCTCGGCTCTGTCAGCTGCTCAATACTCCTGCAATGCGTCTGCAGTTTAGGTTTCAGTGTTTGGCAACTTAAGTCGACCTTAAACCCCCCCGACATGTAAAGAGTACAGTGATAATGACACTGTTTGAGCCGGGGGTGGGGGGGGGTCCAGTTGAAGTTGTGGCTGCTCATGGTCCCATAGATGTGTAGGAGTGACTTCTGGGGTTTCTTGTACACAAACATACATAACAATAATAATAATATATTTGTTTTTTTATAGCGCTTTTCTAGGAACCCAAAGACGCTTTGACAAAATCTAAAACCATAAAACAAAAACAAAAAACGACGAGGACAGTACAAAGAAGAAGTACTTTACTTTAACTTACTTTTAGTACTTTAATGGTAGTATTTACTACCATTTATGACTCTGTTCATGCACATTTACATTTAATCTTCATATTTAAGTCTAGTAATGTAAGTTAAATCCTGGTTGTATATATTCTCATTCTTAGTTTTGATATTTTTAGTGTTTATTTACTTTGTATTTAATATTATATTGTGTTTTTTTACTCATATTGTGTGTTTGGATAACCTGCTGCTGTAACGCCACAATTTCCCAGTTTGGGATCAATAAAGTAATTCTATTCTAATGTGGGGGGGGGGGGGGGGGGGGGGTTAGTGGTTGTAGGCAGTGATGAAGAGGTGAGTTTTGAGGGATTTCTTGAAGGAGGTGAGTGTGGGGGGAGTCTCTGATGGTTTTTGGGAGTGACTTCCAGAGGGTGGGAGCAGCAATGGAGAAACCTCCTGTCCCCCCCCCCCCCCCCCCCCCCCTGCAGGACCGAAGGTTGGTCCTGCAGGGGGGGGGGCAGGAGGCTTGCATCTGCAGACCTGAGAGTGTGTCGGTGGAGGAGGTGAGACAGGTAGGGGGAGGAGGTGAGACAGGTAGGGGGGGAGCCAGGTTGTGAAGGGCTTATCTTGAAGTCGTATCAAACTGCTCATTCTGTTATAAGTCTGCTGAAACTGTTGTTTACACTTTAGTTATATCCACTCATGCTTTCTCTTCTTTTGCTTTAAGGACGTTGTTTTCATGTTGACATGTTTTTCTAATGAATCTTTTAGTTGTCACATTTACAAACAGGCATTAAGTCGCTCTTTTCAGTACTCAGGAACAAACTCAGAGGACTCTGAAGCGGTGAACACCTGTGCTATGATATTCAAATTTGTGTGGCTCCGCAGGGCCGCTGCCCCAACTTGAAAATGAATCTAAGTTACTTGTTTTCTTTACGGTTTTATTTGGCGATAGGACAGGGGATAGAGTCAGAACTCAGAGAGAGAGATAGAGATGAGCCTCAGGTCGGAGTCAGACATTTCCCTACAGACTGAGATACTGCTGCCCGAGAGACAGGACGGTCGATAGAGTCAGAAATCATGAAGAGAGAGAGTGGGGAGTGACATGCAGGGAAAGGAACCGCAGGTCGGATTCAAACCCCGGGCCGTCCGTTTGGAGAACTATAGACTATTACCTCTGCAGTGTTTTGTTGATTATTGTCCTTTGTGCTTTTTTATTTATTGAATTATTTACTTCTAAAAGTCTTGAAATCTTTGCTGCTGTATTTTAAAGCTGGGTGAGATGCACGTCGTCCACATAGAAACGCTTCACACATTTCTTTTTCCTTACCTGCATAACAAAGTACATACAGGTGTAGGGCTGTCACCACGGCGATCAAAGGTGGCTCAGTAGTGCGGTATTATCGCACGCCCACCCCCCACCTCTTTTATTTATATATTAAGCACATTTGTTTGTGAATCAGGGGTCAGAAACTTGCCCCGTAAGATTAATTAGATTGTGACTTTTACTTATTTGATAATAAGTGTCAAACACTCTCGTTGTTACGGCAGCTACAGGTATGACCTCTGATACGCACGCGTTGATACAGACTTCACTGAGTTCTGGGTCAGCTGAGCCCGTTTTCTCATGTAGTAAGTACTCAGCCGGTCGTTATGTATCCTGTAGCCAAATCGTTCTGTACAGGTTTTAAGAAACGACCTGTCATGGTTCTAACTGTTGCTGCCATGACAGTGCTGTAATTCAGCTGTGTGTGTGTGTGTGTGTGTGTGTAGTGTGTAGTGTGTGTGTGTGTGTGTGTGTGTGGGCATGCACATTGCTCTGTGTAGTGAAACGTTTATCTCTGTCGCTGATCGTCACTGCATTGTTGTTAAGAAAACAATAAAAAAAGTAAAAGTCGTAATAATCTTGCAGGCCACACACTCGGCCTCTTTGCGAGGTGAGGTGTTTCACTCAGATCTTTTTGGCATCTTCTAAATCAGCTGGTTCTCCTTTTTTCATATTAACTGAAAGTCGAGACGTTAACAAAGGGGCGGAGTTACATTTGGTTTTAGGTTCCAGTGCAGCTGCCGGTGTGTCCGTCTGAGCGTTATGTGGGGTGAGGTGACTTACCGTGCGGTTACCGTGACAGCCCTATACATCTGTGTATTTTGTTGTGCTCAGAGAGGGAGAGAGGCGGGGGAGGGTGAAGAGGGACAGGCCAAAGCACCGTCCAAACTGCCGTTTCAAGGCGTGATATTTACGTCCCTGTGACGTCTCTCCTTCGATATGAATGTCACCGAGGCGTGATGGAGTGATCCTCCCTCTATATACGGTTCAGACGGGATCAGGGAAGCACAGTGCTGTGTGTGTGTGTGTGTGTGTGTGAAGCTCCCGCTCTGCCGTGCTCTTTTGTGCTTCTGCAACGCCGTAAGGCAACATGTCACACACTGGGACGCCAATATTCACCGTTGCAGAATCATTTTGAAAGAAGAATGTGCGACATGTTACACATCAATCCAGTCTGTCCTGTGTAAATGTGTCTCTGAGTCATGACTGTCTACAATGAGGGAGAAGCTCGAGTCCCGCTGGCTGTGTTGTTGTCAGAGCCGTGTTTACATGGACGGGACGGCCGGCTCCTCCCCTTGTGTATAAAAGCTGTTTTAGTCAAGAACTAGAGAGAAGAAGAAGAACATACTCACTGATTATTTGGATGTTAGTAAGAGTTTTTAGATCACGCTCATTCTGTGTCAGTTTACATGAAATGTGAAGCTACGAGCTAACTAAAGAGCGCTAACATTAGCATGCTAACACAACAATGCAGGACACAGGCGATTACAGCTCGAGCAAAGGACAATTTGTGACCCCCGCTTGCGCTTAATGGTGCTTAATTATGGTGCTTTCTAATTGATAACTTCTTCGTGTGAATGCGAGTGGAGAGGGGTTGGAGGTGTGTGTCTGGAGGTGCACATGGTGGCTGACAAATAAATAACACAGGGACTATTTCATGCTGTGCTGCCCCCCAACTGAGAGCACACATATCTATTACATATGGAACATGTATGAACAGCGCACGATTACCATATTTAGTTTGGTATTGCATCTCTAAAATTAGCCGTATTTGCGGCCTGTTGGATGGAGATAAACTCAGGTTCAACACTTCCACATGGATGTGTAAGATGCCTGTTCACCATCCTCCACCAGGCAGTAACCTGCTGATTTAAAAATAAACCCCTTGCCCCCCCTCTGTTGCATATTTCAGTGGTGGGGTCTGACAGGCTTATTTTGGAACAACAGAGTAACATTAGGGTCATAAATCACCTCTATTGATCACGCAGGGAGGAAACGAGACAGTGGAAGGTGCCGGATGAGGAGGGAGCACCGAGCAGAGCGTGTGTTTTGGTTCTGGCCTCGTCTAGACGCTGTGATTGAGTCACTGAATCAGCAGAGGAAATGACATGTACTGTGACCAGGGTCAGCCTTTTTTTCATGACATCAAGCGAGAGCAACTGCATTGAAAACATTGTAGAGAGTCTCGTGATTATCCTCGGCCCTGTCGCCACATAAAAATACCAAGAATTGTTAAATTACAGTTCTGTTTTTTTCCCCTCTTCCTGCAGTGTGGTGGGCATGTTGTTGTAACTTGCTTGTGGAAAAAAATGGAGATCTGAACTGTTAGTTTTTCAGAATCAAATAAGTAGGATTTTAATCGCGGATTAATACTTTTACAGATTTCCTGTCAGGTTTTAAATCCTGACCGGTTTCTGGTTTTTAACATCAGTACAAGTCTTGATTAGGGATGTGCTTGACTTGCAGAATACACTGTTTTAACGACGTCACCCTTGCTAGCTGGTAGTGTTGTAATCAAGACCAAACTAACTGAGACCAAGACATACTCGAGACCAGAGTGCTCAGAGAAAAAGACAAGAACAAGACATTTAGGGAGCGAGACCAAGTCAAGACCAGGACCATGAACCATAGATATCATATCACAATCATCATTTTATGTGCAGCAGGCATGCCACTCACTTAGACTGTAACACCGGGAAGGCTACGACCATAACCGGGGCATAAATAGCCCATCAATGGGGGGTCTTGATTGGTCTTGGTTTAAAATCCGGAGTTTGCCAAGTCTGAGTCTGAAACCTTCAAAAAGTTGTCTCAAGACCAAACCGATTTTGTGTACTACAACACTTCTAGAAGGAACCGGAATAAGTAATTTAAAAGATTATTAATACTTTTATTAGCTGGCCCTCAATGCAAGTCAAAAGTTGTGCTCAAACTGTAACGCACCCCCCCCCGGCCACTAGCTGGGGCTGTAGCCGTAGGCTGGTTTGTAGCTCAAAATGGGCCTTCTCCTCCTGACTCTACTACCTGGATGTAAACGAGCACAGTGAACGGATAACATCTCGTAGGAGCAGCAGTGTTTTGATCTAGAAAATGGAGATAAAGTCGTATGTAGGCTGCACCAGGTTAAACTGGCACACCAACCGGAGCAATGCAGAATCACTTTTAGCATGGACGTTCATGATAACCTGCGGAGACGACTTAAAGCTGGTGGTGCTTAGCAACATGCTGCAAACCAAATTACCTTTTGTTTGCCGAACGGGTAATTTAAAATTCACTGAGTTTCTCCTGTCAGACAGATTTTTTCCGCAGCAAGTCCGAGTGAGCTGATGTGAGAACGCAGCAGGATATTCTCCGGAGAATTCCCCTCGAGCGAGTGGGAGGTGTTGATTTTGTGATTCTGTTACACTACACTTAGCATTGATATAAAAGGCAAATATTCTCATTATAGCGTCTCATAGCGGACTCTGTTGCTTCTTCCGCTTCTTCCGCATGGTTCTTTTTAGTCTCCAGCTGTGAGGTGCATGTGTGAACAGCCAGGTCAGGAGAAAATCCAGAGCAGTCCTCCTGAAATTATCTAGATATTTTCAGGAGTGCATATGTGAAAATATATAGAATAGAATTACTTGATTGATCCCAAACTGGGAAATTGTGGCGTTACAGCAGCAGGTTATCCAAACACAATGTTAGCAAATCTAAACACAATATAATATTAAATACAAAGTAAATAAGCACTAAAAATATCAAAACTAAGAATGGGAATATATACAACCAGGATTTAACTTAGCACTTTGGCTTTGGATACCAGCGTACCGGCGACATGAGCAGACAGATGCAATATCGTGCTCTGGTGAACTAAGCTCACACACTAAAAGTTAAATGTTTCCTAAAACACGGCTAACTGTGTAAGGATGTGCAGCAGATTAGGATGTAGGTTTGTGGACTGTGCCAAAGTGAATGACACCGTAAAAAATCAAAGCCCTAAATCTGCTTCAAAACGTCTGACGCATGTTTACTCAACGTATCAGTGCCGCCTGGTATTCCTATTGTTTGCTGTCGTCATTGTGTGGCCGAAGAAAACGCCCACACAAGTCACAGAAGTTAAAGGTAGACTTAAGTTGGCAAACAGGTTTTAAGTCCAACGTTTATCAGTGTTTATCAATGTTTATCACACAGCAGCTGTTTTGATAGCTGACTGGTATTGATGGAGAGTTGTGTTAAGCCCCATTCATTGCAGTGTCATGACACACACACACACACACACACACACACACACACACACACACACACACACACACACACACAGGGCATGTATAGGAACAAGTATGTGGATCAAAGGTCACCCATTTTACAGCCATGCCATTCTTTTTCTGCTTTGTATGCAAACACAGCGAGGGCCCGTGTCACAGACAGGCACCCGATTGTTGTGGGGGTGGGTGGGTGGGGGATTATCACTGCTTTACAAATGGCTCCAACGGGACAGAAAAGAAGGTGTTTCCAGAGATGTTTAGACTCGGTGGGGCACTCCTCCCTTTTTTTTTTTTTAAATCTCTGTCAATGTTTGACGTTGAGGTGGGATTCAGCAGCAGTGATCAGCCTGAGGGACTGTCACCGCTGCTGCCTTAAAGATTAAATGATGTTGACAACTTGGTCCAACAGGCACACAATATTTGTCTAGTACAAAGCTTGGATAGAGTCTGGAAAAATGTCTCCATTTAGAGGTTACACAGTATCGAACATGACCCACAGAGCTAAGATTTTGAATCAGTTTGATATCTCTTTAAAGGAAGAATGTGCAACTTTTTGATCCAGTAGATGTCGCCCCCTTGAGCTCCAGCATGAAACCAAAACAAACTGCTGTTTCCATACTTAAGCCTCCGCTCTCCTCCAGAGACACACCTCCAACCCCACTCCACTCGAGTTCACATGAAGGAGTTATCAGATGGATTGTACCATAATTAAACAACATTAAGCTCAAGCGGAGGACAACATTGTCCTTTGCTCGAGCTGCAGTCACCTGTGTCCTGCATCGTTGTGTTAGCATGCTAACGTTAGCGCTCTTTAGTTAACTTGTAGCTTCACATTGCATGCTCTAAAACACTTATGTGATATTCAAATAATCAGTGAGTATGTTCTTCTTCTTCTCTCTAGTTCTTGACTAAAACAGCTTTTATACACAAGGGGAGGAGCCGGCCGTCCCGTCCATGTAAACACGGCTCTGACAACAACACAGCCAGCGGGACTCGAGCTTCTCCCTCATTGTAGACAGTCATGACTCAGAGACACATTTACACAGGATAGACTGGGTTTATGATTTATTTATGTGTGATATGTTGCACATTCTTCCTTTAAATCGGGGCAGATATAAGACTTTGAGACGGACACAGATTTTCACATGACATGGCGGACGATTAAGAAAACATTTGAACTGCGATGTGCACTGATATATTACTATGGTACGCAGAAGAATGCTGTCCTTAAGGCGTAACTTTATAAAAAAGTGTTTTTCATGAAACCCATTATAAGCCAGTCGTAGTTTGTCCCCAGTCCAATTAAAACCCCTGTGATACCTGTTTTTACCAAACTCCCTTACTCCCACTTTCCACATACTCTGAGCGCCCTGCGGCCTGTGAGCGCCCTGCCCTACTGGCTCCGTTTCTGGAACGTGAGCGCAGCCATGATCAGCTGTACACGCATCACAGGACACATCGCTGCCTGTTTTGATTTAATGTTGCTAAAGTGATGGAAACTCAATGGAGTCTGTATATTGTGTTTTATTTTGAAATTGACTGGACGCTCTGTGTGTTTCCTTGCCTGACTTCCTGTCCGGGTCGTTCTATTCTGTCTAGCTTGACGTGTGCCTGCAGCGAGCTCCGTCCTAAAATAGACTCGCAGCGTATTTGAAACGGAGCAGAGAGTAGTGACGCTGCTGGCACGCTCTGTGCAATGAATAAACTATCAAATCTGTTGGGTGAGATGTAGCTGATTTAAAGAGCCCATATTCTGCCCTTTTTTGGGTTCATATATTTAATCTATGTACCTACTAAAGTATGTTCACAATAGCTGAAGTTGAAAAAAGTGTCTGTTTTCATGTGCTGTCGCTCCATGCACCGGCTCGCTTCTGACTCTCTCTCTAAGGCTCTGAAGTGCCCACGTTCAGAGTCCCCACGTTTGCCAAGTCTGATCTGATTGGTCGGCCTGTCGGCTCTGCCGTAATTGGTCAGTCGCTCAGCAGAGTTATCGGAAATGTCCCGCCCCTTTTACCATATTGGGAATGCAGCCACTTTGGCTCCGTCTGAGGGGAGCAAAAACATTAGCACCTTAGCACTACTGTGCTACCGCAGGCTACAGCATATCGTGGGTGTGCCACAGAAATTTAATGGGCGGGCAACATGAGCTGCTGGGCTTGCCACAACGAACCAATGGGCTTAGATCAGTGATATCACACTGACAAGACGTCACGAGCGTTACATGCGGCTAATGCTACAGCTAACAGGAGGACGTAGGAGAAGCCGCGTTTACGCAGACTTTGAATTTTTGCACATAGATGTGTCTAAACATGCACAGGACACTTGGAAAACACACTAAAGAGCATATAAAACCAGAAAAGGCAGAATATGGGACCTTTAAGAATTCTAGCTCTTGAAATGTTTTTACCTTCAACATGAATCATTCTGTACTTTCACAGGCATAAAAAAGTGAAATTTCTTCAAAATAAAAGCATGTTCTGTCTGTGTGATGTTTTTTAGAGGTCAGCGCTCCTCAACAGGCTTTTTGTGAAGTCACTATCGGACAAAGCCCTCTCGCCTTTTCCAGCGCACACGTGTAACAACTGATAATATGCCACAGTTATGCGATCAACATCCACTGGTGAATCTAACTTGTTTGTCCCCTCTGCCCCCCCCCTGTAGCTTACTTGGTGACACAGAGACTTCTCCCTGAGGAGCCAAGAAGCAGACGGCTCATGACTTCTGACCAGGACACGAAAGTTGTAGCTGAACCACAGGTGCAGCAAGTGCAAGAGGCAAAAGAGAACTCTCATTTGGTGAGTGTTACCAGCACACACACATGTTTTTACAAAATCCTCATGATGATCCACCCTGCTTTAAAACAAATCTGGATTCCTTTGGGATCTTTTTCAGAGAGATCCCCAAACTCTTCTGACGTCCTTTTTGATGTTTTAGTTTGAGAAATACATCAGAAGAATCTTCTTGAACTATTATGTTTTCATGCATATTAATCATATTAGAAAAAAATGCTAGGCAGTTAGCATCACTGCTAAATAAGGGGGGGGGGGGGATTTCACATAAGGGACCCTAGACAGAAGCCGAGTACACTTGAACACAAAGTCTGGTTCAATTGATCCCTAGTGTGAACACAAGCGTAGTGCTCGAGTGCGGTACGCTTGTACAGGTCTCGGGCTCGATTCAGGTGCGCTCGAGTACGGGAGATGTGAACGCAACCGTGCTCAAAGGCAAGTTTATTTATGTCGCACATTTCAACAACAAGGCAATTCAAAGTGCTTCACACAACATCAAAAGCATCATGTCAGAGGGAAAAAAAGAAATATTAGAATAGAAAATGTAGAAAAATAACTAAAACAAACAATTCAAAATCACAGAAGAACCATTCAGACATTCCTTACCTCCTGATATTCCAGTTTTTATTAAGGGAATCTGTTTGGTTTATTGTAACCAGGACACCCTTTTTATTCATCTTGAATATTCAGTTTATTGCCTCTTTCTTAGCAATCTTCAATTACCCAATAATTGGTATTCCATTTTTTTGTTAACCGGGGAAGGAAGTGGGAAGCTTTCATGATGTCGTATCTGTGCAGCCTCGGGCCCAATTTCATTCTCTCAGCTGCACGGTATATGTGGAAGTAAGAAGAGGGTCATTGTTGGCGTCTCAGAAATGATAAAAACATCCACATTAGAAGGATGGAAAAAACAAATGTCGCCCATTTGATGACGTTGGTGGCTGCCATGGTTGATTCTTCTTTCTTCTTCTTGGCGGATTTGCAAACCAACTACGTGCATACCGCCACTCACTGATTAAGACTGGTGGGAGAGGGAAGCTACTCTTCCTCCTTGTAGCTGGAGAACATTAGAATCTGTTTGTTGGCTGAAGAAACTATCGGTGGACCCCAGAATCTTCAAAAGTAGGACGTAATAAGAACAAACTTGTTCTTAAGAATGGTTGGTGAATGAGGCCCTGTGTCTTTATCTTCACTGATTTTACTCTTTGGTTTTGGTGATCAGCCAGAGTGGCTTGAGCCCCCGCCCCCCCACATTTTGCTCACCAGTCCTCCATGTGTTATCCCACGTACAGGTTAGCTCCCTGCCAACACCCAGGCTGACGACCAGCCTCGGCCTGCTTTTGGCTGGTGTTGATTTCTCCTGCTGATTGTTTAGAATAGAGAAATGCCTCGTAAAGAAACACGAGGCCGAGGAAGATGAAGCTCTCGTAACTTAATAATCCATGACCTGATTTTATTTCTCTCTTTTCATGAAGCCAGAGGTGTTTGTATCGATCGCAGGAATTACATTTTGGTCCTTCTCAGAGATTAAAGCGCAGAGTTAACTGTAGTAGTACATCTTTGGGTGCAGTGAGGCAGCAGTAAAGATTTAGACGCTCTAACTCTAAGATGTAGACTTTAACAGATTCTGACAACACAGTAGTCCTTAGTCAGCTTCTTTCCTTAAACAGATTACTTCATTAAACATTATTATTGACTATAATTAGCTCTGTAAACCAATTTTAGCTCTGCTCAGCTGTGATGCTCTGCTGCAGACAGTGCTGCTGAGAGGATTGTAAACTATCAAGTCGTTCTGTGCTTTGATGGAAAAATAACATCAGCCCAGGCGTTGTTTCCTGCATGACCTGTCGTAGAAAAAAGTTTTAAAGGGGACATATTCTGAAAAATCCACTTGTACAGTGTTTTCGAACATATATTTAGGTAACCTGAGTGTCTACTGACCAACGAAATGTGAATTTGCACTGCATTTAAAGAGACACACACACCAAAACAGAGCGTTCTGAGAGAGCTGGTTTATACAGGGTCACAAACCTCCTCTGGTTCTTGATCCATGTTATATTTTGACCACAGCACAGATGTTTCATATAGACCACAGGGGACTGTTTGAAAAAGATGGAACAGGGGTATAATATGTCCTCTTTAATATAGCAATATATCTCTGATGAGCCCATATTGTTTAAAAATAGCATTAAGTAGATGATATGAAACATTGGTTATGCTCTAATTATAGCTATCCTGGTCTCGAGGCAAAAAAATATTTTCAACAATGGTGGCTCATTTTGAAGGCTGTCCATCATGTTGACTGATTAGACTACTGAGGGCGATCCAGTGTGTCGTCACACTCACACAGACTTTTGCAGTTTGTGCATTGAGGTGATTCAAACTATCAGAAAAGATTTCCCTCAGAGCATTTGGGCATTTTCTCCAACCTTAACACCCCAGGCCGGACCGGGCGCATCTCACTATCTGAGAACTGTGGCCGCATTAAATAGCTCTGGACTGGACTGGAGGCGTTTGAGTGTGTCTGTGACCACTAGGGGCCGTTAACAGGGGGCTGATGACGCTTTGCATCTGGTGCAGCTACAGGATTATCTTCAAGTGAAATGAGAGTCTTCTCTAGTTTGATCACTTCAATGGGAGAAAAGTTCCCTGACTACAAAAGTTTGACTAAAAAACTTTGAAGTAGCGGTGGTAATTCCAGTCTGAAGTGTAACAGCGGGGCGTGGCTTCACCCTTCAGAACAACGTTAAAACGACCACAAGAAGTCGTACGTCTGTGGCAAAGACACAAAACATTATGTCAATCGCCTCTCCTGCAATCTCCCCGAGACGATTGATTTCGCTCGAGCAAGCACCCAGATTGAGTCGATTCAGAGCAGGAGACAGGCTGTAGTCGTTGGCAACAACCTGTCAATAGTTTTAGTGTTCTCCGCTGTCACTACAGGAAGACATGAAAAGTGACCACAGGGTTGATGTCTGTTAATCTTTACTCGCCATGCTCTTGTAAATGCATGATCTGCGGAGGCAACTAAATGTTTACAGCGCTTCAGTCCAGGACAAAATTCCCCAAGCG
Organism: Labrus mixtus; assembly: GCF_963584025.1. Classification (NCBI taxonomy): domain Eukaryota; kingdom Metazoa; phylum Chordata; class Actinopteri; order Labriformes; family Labridae; genus Labrus; species Labrus mixtus. Next base: position 28,001,327 of record NC_083619.1, on the reverse strand, counting down.
GACAATAAAGTTGATCCTGTTTAGGAATGCACCGATTCAACATCGGTATCGGCCGATACTGGCAGACAACAAGACAGTCTCCCTCAACATCTGATGAATATTTATTTTATAGGCACAAATCAGCTTGTTAAAACAAAGACAATCTGTTATCCTGTTATTGAGTGTTTTGTTTTCAGTTCTCTTTGTTTCTCACTAATATTCGGTGGCTCTGTGCGACAGGATCTGACAAAATTGCCATCTTCAAAATAATTCTTGTTGACCAAATCTGTTGAAATCATTTAGGAGTTTGTGTAGCTATGTCTTTGTTTAGTTTAATTCTTCTTGCAAGTAGAAGGAAAAAAGCTTCAGAGTGTCAATACAGTCTGAAGGAAAAGCTCCAAGTAATCACAATATGCTTGGGGTTTATATGCACATGCTTCACAGAAAAACCTTCATGCCTATATCAGGATTGCAGATACAGGCGCAGTCAAATATCAAATACATTTCGTCATACATTTCAACACGTCGCACAACAGTAATGTCAAGGAAACTTCAAGTCTGAGTATCTTTGCTATTTAGCTATTTGTGAGAAACCTTCATCTTGGGTAAAGACAAAACAAGAATATTACGTATTAAATTATTGTTGCATTTCTCAAGCGAGCTGTGAGTAAAATGTGTCCTCGACAGTAAACAGAATTTTTCCATTACACTCGATAAATCAGCGGTTATATCTGAAGAAAAGTCTGAAAAAAGCATGTTTTTCTTCTTCTAACCAACCGTCCACAACCTGAGTAATAATTCTAACCCGTCAGAAATGTTTCAGTTCTTACACAGTCCCAGATGTTTAACGATTTTGGATGAATTAGACAAAACAAAAACAGCCAATCGAACCATTTTAGAAGTTGTAATAACTCTCCTCTTCTTAAGTTTTCATTCTCGTTCTCACACAGTCTGGTTCCAAATGTTTTCAGAACAGAAATATGAAATGACGCAGCACACTCGACTCTGGTAAACCAATGGAAACAGCAACAGGTGAATGTTAGTTGAGGTCAAAGCTGTCAGGTTTCAGAGGAGCTGCCTCTTCATGAAAAGTTCAAACACACAACAGTGTTCCTCCTGCCGTCCAGAGCTAGACGTAGAATTACCTTTGTCTACACCTTTTATTAGTGTGTTTCCCTCCTAATACGAGGTTAGCTGCTAAGTTAATCACAGGTTTTGTTTGGGGAATCTGTGTGTGTGTGTGCAGTAAGCTGAGAATACCTCATGTTTTGATGCTTTATTGAGGTTGATGGTGAAACATTAAACCAGGCAAAACACACGTTTATGGCTACGATCAAACTGCAGGCAAAGTGCCACAAATCTGTTAATTTTTTGCTCGTATGTGCCTCAGGTTTTTTTGTTTTTTTTTACAACGGTGTGAAGAGCACGAGTCGCATGATATCAGATCTTTACAAATCAGGTTTTTGGGGCGGCTTTCATACCTGGTCCTGAATCAGATACAGGTGCAATCTTTAGCAATGCGACCTCATTGATGCTGATTGTAATGCAGCGGCGGTTTGTAAATGCTACGAGAGAAGAACAGTTGAGCTGCGTGTGGATAGAGTATGACTGCTTGTTGTGTAAGTCACAGAGTCTGAAACGTGCGTGCTAATTCCTCTGCACACATTGTAGTCTTTTTGAAAGGTGTGTCTGAAAATGTAATTGCTGTTGATCAAACATTTGCCATCATTTAAAGTCAAGTAATTAGTTTATGCACTGATGACACTAAAACACAGACATTTTTCGGTTAACTCGACCTCTGGTTGTGTCATCTCTCCCTTACAGACGGTTCTGTCTGGATGTCTGGTTTCCATGGCTGCTGGCCTCTCACAGCTTTTGGTTTGGATTGATAATCAGTTTGACTTTTTTGGCCGTATTTGACACCATTATTGTTGCTTTAGGAGAAAAGTGTCGAGGTTTCCAGATGGATCACAATGTTTTATTCCAGTACTCTCTCCATCGCTTCAGAGATGCTTTTAAAGGAAAGTCTTAATCGATCATCCTCTAATAATAATTTGAAACTAGTTGTGAAGGTAATTCAGATTTGGGCGGGTTTCATACGTGGTCCTGGATCAGATACAGGTGGAATCTTTTGCAAAGCGACCTCAGTCTGAACAGACAGGTGGGAATTCACACGACTACGATGCCGTGAGAGGGCCGGACGAGAGTGAACCTATGCCTGTCATAAATAATGTTGTCATGTTTCCGGAATTTTAAACTTTGATGCAAAACAAAATTGGATTAGCGATACCACAGCAACAAAACATGGAGTCTCTGATTGAAGATCTGTTGATGCTTTAGGGCGTTCTCACGCCAGGCAATCTGTACCATGGCTAAGCCAATTCACCCTCAAAGTCCAGTTTGTTTGACTAATGTGAGCGTCTGATCTGTGCATCCTTCTCAGCATTGTGAAGCCCGAGCACAAGCACAAATACATAACACGGACATGAAGTAAAATCCTGGAGAGTTATGGCCGTATCTGACCAAAATGACTCAAAATATGCCATAAAGTCAGTTTGTTTTTCAAAATGTGTTTATTAAACGACCAGAAATGTTGACAACCTAAGTCACAAAGCAAGCACAGGTCTGTGTGTTTATGTTTCCCTGATAGGTTTTAATCAACCTCTTCAAATTGGAAAGCATGGCGAGTAAATGGGCGAGAAGGAAGCGGACGGCCCTCGGGCCAGAACTGTTTCCTTAGCGCTCCAAAGTTAGGAAATGGAAAGAGCCTGCTGTCTGTTTTTTTTTTTTCCACCATCATTTACGCACGCTCAAGATTGGAGAGAAGATTGTCAGCTTAGAGGAAGGGACAACAACCCCCCCGCCCCCCCTTTGCTTGAGTCCAGTGGACTTACGCTTCAGGCTGTAGGTCTCTCACAAGGAGGGATTAGAGCCGGGAAAGGCGGTCAGGAAATCATTATACTGATTCCAGGGTTGAATAGAAACGGTTCAGGGTGACGGCGTTCCTGAGGAAACTCTAAGAAATCGTAGATGAGTTCTCTGATAATCTTTGTGAAATCACACATGCTGCCTTTTTCACCAAACACAAGCTGAACTCGGATCATTTTAAACCCAAGCAAAGCTGCGATACCCACCTGTTCAACTCAGCTCATAGACTTGGTTAATTGTCTTTGTTTGTGGGTTCTGATGTAAAGCATTGCCCTTGAAAAGGCCCTTTATATATATTCAAGCTTTTATGGGGCACTGGTTGCCTACTGGTTAGGTCGTGTCCCAAGTACAGAGGCTCGGTCTGACTCCAACCTGTAGCTTCTTTCCCTCATGTCATTCCCCACTCTCTGTTTCCCCTGATTCCTGACTCTATCCACTGTCCTGTCGCTCCAGGATTTATGGATTTCATGATTTGAAAAATGGCAGCAGTGTGTGGAAGCACTAACAAAAATCACAACTACTTTAAAAGACTGTAAAGTGCTTCACAATGGGGAACCACAGGTTGATTAAGCCCATTAAAAAGCATCAAAATGTGAATATTTGAAGTTGGAAATGTAATCTATACGATCCTTAGTCCTTGCCCGATAAAGTCATACAACGTTTTTCTTGACTTTGCAAAGTTCCGATTAACCATTGGACAAATCTGTCGTAGGAGAATTTAGCGTAAAAAGATTTAAATGAACCAGTGATGAAGAAATCTGCTTCAAGATGTACACAAAATAAATATTTTTAATATCTTTGTATCAAACTGGCACAATCGCAACGCAAGCCATGTGGCGCTACCAAACCCTTGAGTTTTCCAGCTCATTCTTTATTCACAAACACACACACAGAGAAAGAGACAGAGTGATGCACCATATGCTTTGCACATATGTGTTAGAAACGAACCATGAATTGAACATGACCTAATTGTAGCCCATTCTGTTAAATCCAATCTGCTCCGCACAAAAGCTGAAAAAAAAAAAAAAAGCAATATTCAAATTGTGATTCTGGTCTCATGCACTTCTTCTTCTTCAGTTACTGTAAGGGTTCGTTAAAACGAATCTGCAAGATGTATAAATGCTTTGTTTCTGAATAAAGGAGCCATCAAAAGTATGTGAAGAAAAATGTTTTCAGTGGTTGGTCCAGCTTTAAAGAGGACATGCATATTATCTCCCTTTCCCACCTTTTCAAACAGTCCCCCTGTGCTCTAAATGAAACATCTGTGCTGTGCTTTGGTCAAAATATAACATGAATCAAGCACCAGAGGAGGTTTGTGACCCTGTATAAACCAGCTCTCTCAGAACGCTCTGTTTTGGTGTGTGTGTCTCTTTAAATGTAATGACCCCCCCCTCTGAGTTTTCCCCGTAGACATCACTCCTCTGTAGAGAGAATAAAAATGGCCGACTTGCGCAGACGTTTTGCTCTAGGCTGGGGGTGGAGTCTATGGGTGGAGATACCAGGGGAGGGGAGGGGATTTTTCTTTTTACCAGAATCCCACTGTGACATCACAAGGAGAGCACATGTGAAACGGAGCATTTTTCTCTGTGTTGTAAGACTCATGCAGACCACAAACAAAGGACTGGATGGGTTTATTTCACATGTTGTGGGTCAGTAGACTCTCAGGTTACCCAAATATATGTTTCATGGCTCATCTGTTTCATAATATGTCACCTTTAAGTAACCAATGGCAACCTAATTGGGCCTAAAATCATCTAGTGTGTAGCCAGCTTTAGCTACTTGTAGGCACATTGAAGGTGAAATGTGCAAATGTCAGTGTCTACCGCTAGGGTCATTTTGGCTTCATCTTTGCACAGTTGGATGAGGCGGCGGTGTGACGTCCATCTTTATATACAGGCAATAGTTCGACTCGTCAGTGCTCAGCTCTAAATGTCTCCTGCAGCTCAGTTGTCGAAGAGGGAAGATGAGCTCGAGTCTGCAGACAGACAAGTTCAAATTCAGCTGTTTTTTTGTTTCCTCCCCTGAAGGACTCCCGCATGACTGCTGTCTCCGTATTTCTGTCTGCCCCCTGCAAGCTCGCCTCCATCACAGAGGCAGACCAATAAAACTCAGCGCTACGCCCGCTGCCCTCCGATGACACGGACAATAACTCTTCTCCGTTCCGCGCTGCGCGATGAATCACATCCTCTCGTCTCCTCCCAAAAATACACCCTCGATCGGGGAGGCAGGTAACCTTTTCCCTCCTCTGTGAAGGGAAAGGAACATTTTTAAAATTGTGAAAGGTCAAGCGGTCCCCAGAACGTACACATCCGGTGATGTCAGCAACAGTTTCTATGGCAGCCAGCTCGGACAGGAGTGGGAGTTTTTAAGGCGAGGGTTTGTGTCAGTCTGATCAGACGCATCCTGATGAACCACCTAGTGCAGCTTTTGTGAAATACGACCCAAGAACAACGTCTCCTGCTGCTCATCTTGTATCAGCTCTGACTTATCTGCCTACGTTTATTTGTCTCTGACTTATTCTATATTTAGCTCGAGCTGCCACCTCTTGAATAAAAATCAGGTTTCCCAGCCTTTACTCCTCCTCAGTAACACGGCTCGTTAGCGGAATAATCTATTAAAACCAAGGCTCAAGAGGGGCTGATTTAATTTGAGCGCCGACGCCTTAAGGGTCCGTTGAGCACGTGGATCACTTAGAGCCGGCTTTGTCTGAGCTCAGGTGTTCGACTCTTTAACACGCCCCCTCCCCGGCTCTGGTGTCATGCTGCCTGGAGAATGACTCAGTGCAACAGCGACAACAAAGACAGCCAGTCAGCTTCTGCAACGTCAGCCCTAGATAGCCCACCGGGGGAAGCACAGCCCCAGTGCTGTCATCAGATTTGTTGAATCAAGCCAGCCAGCGGCTCGGATCGGAGGGGCCAGACGGAGCGTGGCACGGGGGCTGTGAGTTGATGGGGACGACTTGAGGAGATGCAGCGTCGGTGTGCTACTTCACATTAAGGAGCCTGGGTTAATGGCTTAAGGCGTTCCATGTTTGTCGGGAATCATCCACTGCCTGCCTGTGGGGGATACTTAGACTCCTCTTATGTGTGTTAAATCATGGATTGGATGCAGTGGAGCCTTGTACCTCCAGCAACAGGAAGCGCCTGGCCCGCTATTCCTCAGGACCTGAGTGAGACGCTGGTTCTGACCACGGCTCTGGGTTACAGCCTGTTAGCCTGTGAGACATGCTGCTTTGATCCTGTGAGTATGTCCAGTAGGCAGCAGGTCCATGACACAGTCTCTGCTGTTTGAAGCCAACTGTGTCAGAGCGAGTTAGTCTGAGGAGTCTTGATGGCACACCAGGCCGTCCTTTGCAGGATTGATGAGTGTCTATTAAGAGGATTATTGTTGGTCATGTCAGGAAATTCATTTTGATTGTGTACATATCGCTAGACTTAAATTTTGTGCAACTTATCTCTTAGCCCTGAGTTACAAATTTCTGCTCCTCGATCCCTTTGAGTGTTTCTGCTCAGCAATTAGCGTTTAATTGATTCAACCACTGAGTGATAAAGAGAACTTTAATCACTCCTGCGGTTATTAAAAGTCAACATTTATACATGCTCACTTAAAAGCAACAATGAATAACAGTGCTGTGTTTTACAACAGTGCAGATGCATTCAGGGACCTGCAGGCGCCGCCATCCAACCAAATTTCCACATATTGTTGCTTTAAGCGTAAGAATATTGTAATGTTCGTTTTTTGATGATGCGGTCGGGGAAAAAAAAAAACATCCTCAAGTTTTTGTTTTGAAGCAAATTCGTCTTTCCTGTTGAATAATGTTTCACCTTGGGCTTCTGTTTGTTTCCTGCTTCATCTGAAAACGTCACAAATGTCTTGAGGGCGAGTTATCAAATAAGGAAACAGGTTATGAAACACACTGAGATTAATATCAATCATCAGGAGGCCAACAGTGATAAAGTTGATTACTTATTTATAGTTCATTTAAATGCCTGAAAGTGCTACCAGGGGACAGGTGTCAGACGAAATGATAAACAGCATTATTATGAAAACTTTAATTGAAAGTCATTTACTGCTTGAACAATCTAGCACAAGCTAACTGAAGGTGTTTGGTACCTTCCTGTCCAACAGGAAGCAGATCAACTCTGAGTCTTCGGCTGAAAGCAAACACAAGGTTCACTCGTTTCAGAACAAGCTTATCCACTAGGTGTTACTCCTTATGTCTATATTTAGGTTTTTCAGGAAAATGCTGCTGAGTTCATCATTATTAGGACACGTTAAAATAAATATATGTTTGCCTTTTTGCACATTTTAAGATGTGTGTGTAAGTTCTTCAGTTGAGTGTATTAAAAATTAAAAACCTGTAAATTAATCGACCCCTGTGTTTTGTTGTGTTCACAGGAATCCGCCAAGGTTTCAGACCTCAACCCCAATGCGAAAGCATGGGCCAACCACATGTTTAGCCTGGACCCCAGCGGGAGTGCTGACACCACCACTGCTGCCCTGCAGCCATGGAAGGAAGGCTGCGATAGTTTGGCCGACCCCGGGCCAGAAGGTGAGCGCAGAAATATGAGCATTACTTTTCTGTTATTTAGATATTTTATTTTGAAATCATATTTGATTCAACTTAAACGCAAATCCACCACTCTCGAGTCAAAAATCCAGAGCGAAGCCATGTACAGGATGTAAAAAGCAGAGAGCTGATTCTAGACTGTTTCACTGATCATCTGCAAACACTTTCATCAGTAATAATCCAACAGCGATTGTTTGTCTTGTCTCGTTGAAACATCAGCATCACCACTCGCACACCTTTTGCGTCACCTTGCAGCTCGCCACCCTCCCTTCATGTCACTTCTCACGTCACGCTGAGACGCCTCTTAAATCATTCATACTCAATTTAGTGTGAGCACATGAATATTCCCGCCACAGCCACCGGTCTCCCCGCACAAAATGACGGTAATCACTCACTTTAATGTTCCCAGCCAACGCAGAGCCAACAAGTGTACGGCGGCCAAACAGAATATGATTGATTAGTCCGTGTTCGACTCGGATTGACGTCCAGGATTATATCATCTCCTACGTCTGTGGGGACACTTATGGAGATTCATCGCTGATGACCGGAGACTTGATATTTTATATTTAGTCACACTAAAAGGCTTTTAACGGCACAGGAGGAAACCTCTTTTCCTCTGCGCTGACAGTGAACAGGTCCTGCTCACCGACCACTCGCTGGTACTAGAGCTTACATGAAGAGAGTAACACGACCTGCAGACGCATTTTAAGATCAATTTGAGCAAATAAAAACCAATCACTGTTATTAAGGTGACAAAACTATAATGAATGTAAGTCCCACTGGTCGCCTTTTGTCTTGGCCAAAAAAGTTGCACTTGAACACACCGCAAAGACTACAACCAACTGCCAATCACCAAGTTTGTCTGCGCATGTGTGAGTGGAAATAACTCTCCATGCCAGCAGGGGGCGGTAGTCCGTTGTTATGATACAAGAAGACCATTTTCACCCCGCTGTCGGTCACCACTCGCATTATAGGTCGTCTACTAATGGAGAATAATGTCTGATGAAAAGTAGAAAATGGCGCTGGCGTTGTCAGTTCTTGGTCTTTTAGTGTAAAAAGAAAAGAAGAGGCGGCGGAGACAAATAAGGAGAAACCGCACTAATGGGTCAAAGCATGGAGACTACAGCAGCATGCTCAAGGGGCTTTACTGAACCTGTGAGGAGAGCTGGAGAGAAATGAAACCTCCCAACAGCCAATCACAGAGATTCATCACCGACTGCCGATGCTGCACGTTGTAGACTTAACTGAACACGGTTAAAAACATAAAACATGAAGACAGTGTAAACCTTTACTCTCCCTGGGAAACCCCCAAAATCTGACAACGACTTATTCTTATATTCGACTTATATTTTGGGTTTTACTTGAAGTTGCAATCCACATAGAAAAGAGACGATTTCATCCCAGCTCACCTAAAAAAAAATCCCCGTCTGATTATTTATTTGTACATTTGGATCCCCCCGTCTGTCTCGATAATCCCATATAAATCAGGCTCTGATACAAACTGTGTATAATGTGTATTAAATGTCGGGATAGATAAATGCATCTCTAAAGCAGCAGCCAGATTCTGCGTCTGGTGAACAGATTTTGGATTTATGGGCTCAATTAAACACTTTGGGTGTTAGCTCAGTAGACTGTTTGTTTTGCTCTTTTTGAAAAGTCATTCTCAGCATAAGTTACCATGGTGATCTTCCCCCGGGGGTAAGACGTTAAACACCATTTGTAGCCCTGTAGAAACAGCTGAAACGCTGAAATTATGTTTTATATTTTACACGCAGGGTGCCTCAGAGAGTTGCAGGTATAACGTTTTAATTGTTTAACATGAAAAGTGTATTTCTAGACTGTTTTCCTGTAAATGATCGTTAAAGTTCCCGTTCCTAACAGCAGTGATTAATACGCCTCCTCCTCCTCCTTGTTTTGACATCGCAGGCTATGAAGCCAGTGAAGACAAGGCCTACAAGGAGCCTCTACTAACTGACCCAGATGAGCCTCCTCCGGTCTCAGTGATGCTGGCCGAGCCGGCCCCAGCGGCCCCCGTGGCCCCCGTCGCCCTGGAGGGCTCCGAGCCGGCCTACACAGAATACTCTGAGCCTGGGCAACCAGGGCGCACAGGTGGGCTGCTTAGTGATTGGTTGTTTTCCCGGCCTGTGTCTACCATGCCTCAAAGTTTTTCCTTAGTAAATGAGGATTGGACCTGCTACATCTGAATCCATATCTGGAGAGCCTTTACAACACAAGTTTAAAACACATGACCTACATGTCCAACATTTCTAAAGCGCAAACATTTTCTCAGTGATAAAAAAAAGTCTGTTTGAGTCTGTTAAAGTCTAAAATCACAGTCCCCCCCCAATGATGAGAAAAGTCCATCCCCTCCATATTTCACCTGCTCCACTTTTCAGAAAATGTGTGCTCAAACAGGCCGTTTGGAGATTTTCCCTTCATGACATCACAAAGGGCAGTAGCCCCTCCCCCAGGTGGGTGACACTCCCACAGCTAGGTGTTTGTACTGCTCTCTGAGTCTGCCTTCTCAAAACAATAGGACATGGAGCGAGAAAGCACCGAGTACACCCAAGACCTTCTAGAGAGGGGGCGTGGTCAGACTCAGCTCATTTACATATTTAAAGGTACAGACACAGAAACAGCCTGTTCTGAGCAGGGCTGAAATAGAGGGGTTTATAGACATGATCAAATACAGGATCAGAGTGGATTTAGAACAAGAAACTTCACACACATGTTTTGAGGAGCTCTGAGACTTGGTTGAAGAGGAGGAGGAGAATATGTGACCTTTAATTCAAATTGTCCATTTGGGTTCCTTGATGACGGCATCACATCATGATGTTGGGAGTTCTGCAAGTCCTCGTGTACCTAATCTATTGTTGTGAGGAACATTGTGACCACAAAAGAGCTGTTTTTGTGTTTTTTATGTTTTATTTATCAGAGCATTTAACTTTTATGACCAGGAGCAGAAAACATTCTGTTCCGAGACATTTATCTTTAGTCTAGCCTTTTACCCGAAGGGGAAGTCGGATGACAAAAACAGAGAAACTAAACAGCATAAACTGGAATCTGAACAAGTTTATTAGTCGACTTTCTTATCTCAAATATCTCTGATCAGTTAATTTTAGCCTAACAGGTCCAGATCAACATCTTACTTCAAGATATTAAAAAAGTTTATACTTTTTTTGTAGCATAAACCAGCTCTTCCTGTCCATCTTCACACCCAAATAAAAGCCTTCCACGACTCGTCTGGTCCGTTTGTTAGAAAGGTTGTGTAATGTTTTGCCTCCAGGATGTTGGATTTGTTAAAGCGATCGTTTAATTTGCTGAGACATTTCCTCCTCTGTGCATCAGCAGGTAGTGAACCCCAGCAGGAGAATCCCCAGGAGGGCTTGAGGGAACACCTGAAGAAGACGTTGGAGTTTTGTCTTTCCAGGTGAGTTTACCTTGATACCTCTGCACCACGTTGCATCACCACGAGGTGCTGCTGCCTTGTTCTTTTCACTGATGGCTGCTAAGGCAAAGATCTTGTTGGATGGTTTAGTTTTCCAGGATAGTACTTTATACCTACGTCCAGACGGGAGGAGCTGAAATTTAACATTTAAAGGGCAATAGTCGTCTTTTAAAACAGAGCCAGATATCCTCTGTAACTTTCTGCTGTACAGGGATTTCTGGGTTAACCTGCGACTCTCTAATCAATCGACCTACTGGATCATTTCACATTTTGATTTAGACAGATTCTGTTTTTTAAGAGACGGGTTCCCAAACCACGACACCGAGCAAAAAAAGATCCAAACAGATTCGATAAAATAAGGTCATCAAGGGTCTGTGGACGTGGGAGGAGGAGGAGGAGGAGGAGGAGGAGGACGACGGTTTTCTGCTACTCAACCGCAAAATTCTGCAGATCCTTTTTCTCCCAGCCGTCAGTGCTCAGCAAGTGTTTCACAAAGCACTTATAGTGAGCCACAGCAAGAGAAAAAAAAACAAAAGTAGCTCCTAAGTGATCATTAAGAAAAACCACCAAGACCCGAGAAGACAGGCGACCGATGGGAATCCCCTGTTTTGGTTCTGCTGCCTCCTGAAATCCTGTTTATAATCTTCATCATGAACAGATCATGTTGCTGGAGACCCCCCCGCTCCCCTTCCCGTCCCGTCTGACTGGGGGAAGTCTCCCGCTGTGAGGTGCATGTGTGAACAGCCAGGTCAGGGGGATTTCAGGGGCCGTCCTCCTTAAATTCTCACGAGTGATTATGTGAAAACGGCTCGGGTTTGTCTTTTTTTTTTTTGTCTTTACCGATTAGGAACAAGCAATCAAGAAACATTTACTGCGCTGTCAGCTCTTCCAAAACAACCCACAGTAGGATTCATGTAAACCTGAACGCTAATGACCTAAAATGAAGAGTAGACAGAAGAGAAGAAGACAGAAAGTTAGGTTATGAATGTAGAAGAAAGGTGTCGAGTCAGAACAACATCCATGTCCTGGCCTGGAGATAAGTCCGGACTTCTCATCTGAACACTTTAACATGTTCTCTCCATTTTCTCTGCATGACGGTGCTGCTCCTGTGAGATGCTATCCAAGTAGAACATTTTATCTGTAGCCTTTGACCTGAGTCACAGCCCGGGTTAGTGACTTGGAAACTGCGTTTAACCGGCACTGTGGTCCTGATTTAATCAAATATTAATTTGTTGACTCTTTCTGGTGATTATGATGAGTCGTTTAGCCGACTGATCTCGTACATCTCTGTTCAGAAGGCCGCACTCTGACATCTGCGCTGCATCCTGAAAGTGTCATAACCCCCCACCCACCCTCTGCCCTCGTCTTTGTCTCGCAGGGAGAATCTGGCCAGTGACATGTACCTCATTTCCCAGATGGACAGCGACCAATATGTGCCAATCGTGACCGTGGCCAACCTGGACCACGTCAAGAAGCTCAGCACAGACGTGGAGCTGATCGTGGACATTTTACGATGTGAGTATTTGTGTGACCCTCACCCCCCCCCCCCCCCCCCCCCCCCCCCCGGTTTAAAATCCTGCAGATTAAAGGGGAGTGTTTGAGAAGACGAGACTTGGCACACTTACCTACTTGTGTTTGATTTATACACATATTTCTAATTCACGACTGAAAGAAATCCTCTCTGCCTTTAAGATGCTTTTTGTTATTTTTATGGCTAAGTGATGTGAGCAGGCTCAAGGTTTTATTCATGAAACCTGATGAGAAGCTGTAAACAAACTGAAGCTAATGTCAGTCCTCTTTGGGCGTTTTCACACCTAGCCTCTTTGATTTGGTTTAAACTAACTCGAGTCCGTTTGGTTAATGCGCTTCGTTTGCGTTGCTGTGAAAGCTGAGAGTCGAACTCTGGTGCGGACCAAACAACCGTACTGAGACCGCTTGAAAAGGTGGGTCTCAGTCTCGGTCTGCTTTTTTTCAGTCTCATGAACATGACATGAACCGACCTCGATCCGACCGAACTGCAGGAAGTAACCGATACATATCATCGCGATTTAATTTTTTTAACTGCACATTATGTCCACGTCTGTTTTGTCGAATAAGAAAAGGTTCTCAGTCTCTTCATGTCACTTCAGTCTTTTTATTTCTGCACAGTGGGAGTCGAGTTCTTTCTCTCTTATAATATACTAAACACACAGAGACTTAAAAACATCTTTCTCTCTTATAATAAACTAAACACACAGAGACTTAAAAACATCTTTCTCTCTTATAATAAACTAAACACACAGAGACTTAAAAACATCTTTCTCTCTTATAATAAACTAAACACACAGAGACTTAAAAACATCTTTCTCTCTTATAATAAACTAAACATACAGAGACTTAAAAACACCTTTCTCTCTTATAATAAACTAAACACATAGAGACTTAAAAACATCTTTCTCTCTTATAATAAACTAAACACACAGAGACTTAAAAACACCTTTCTCTCTTATAATAAACTAAACACATAGAGACTTAAAAACATCTTTCTCTCTTATAATAAACTAAACACATAGAGACTTAAAAACATCTTTCTCTCTTATAATAAACTAAACACACAGAGACTTAAAAACATCTTTCTCTCTCTTATAATAAACTAAACACAGAGACTTAAAAACATCTTTCTCTCTCTTATAATAAACTAAACACACAGAGACTTAAAAACATCTTTCTCTCTTATAATAAACTAAACACAGAGACTTAAAAACATCTTTCTCTCTTATAATAAACTAAACACATAGAGACTTAAAAACATCTTTCTCTCTCTTATAATAAACTAAACACATAGAGACTTAAAAACATCTTTCTCTCTTATAATAAACTAAACACAGAGACTTAAAAACATCTTTCTCTCTCTTATAATAAACTAAACATACAGAGACTTAAAAACATCTTTCTCTCTTATAATAAACTAAACACACAGAGACTTAAAAACATCTTTCTCTCTTATAATAAACTAAACACACAGAGACTTAAAAACATCTTTCTCTCTTATAATAAACTAAACACAGAGACTTAAAAACATCTTTCTCTCTTATAATAAACTAAACACACAGAGACTTAAAAACATCTTTCTCTCTTATAATAAACTAAACACACAGAGACTTAAAAACATCTTTCTCTCTTATAATAAACTAAACACACAGAGACTTAAAAACATCTTTCTCTCTTATAATAAACTAAACACATAGAGACTTAAAAACATCTTTCTCTCTTATAATAAACTAAACACATAGAGACTTAAAAACATCTTTCTCTCTTATAATAAACTAAACACATAGAGACTTAAAAACATCTTTCTCTCTTATAATAAACTAAACATACAGAGACTTAAAAACATCTTTCTCTCTTATAATAAACTAAACACATAGAGACTTAAAAACATCTTTCTCTCTCTTATAATAAACTAAACACACAGAGACTTAAAAACATCTTTCTCTCTATTATAATAAACTAAACATACAGAGACTTAAAAACATCTTTCTCTCTTATAATAAACTAAACACACAGAGACTTAAAAACATCTTTCTCTCTTATAATAAACTAAACACATAGAGACTTAAAAACATCTTTCTCTCTCTTATAATAAACTAAACACACAGAGACTTAAAAACATCTTTCTCTCTTATAATAAACTAAACACACAGAGACTTAAAAACATCTTTCTCTCTTATAATAAACTAAACATACAGAGACTTAAAAACATCTTTCTCTCTTATAATAAACTAAACACACAGAGACTTAAAAACATCTTTCTCTCTTATAATAAACTAAACACATAGAGACTTAAAAACATCTTTCTCTCTCTTATAATAAACTAAACATACAGAGACTTAAAAACATCTTTCTCTCTTATAATAAACTAAACACACAGAGACTTAAAAACATCTTTCTCTCTTATAATAAACTAAACACATAGAGACTTAAAAACATCTTTCTCTCTCTTATAATAAACTAAACACATAGAGACTTAAAAACATCTTTCTCTCTTATAATAAACTAAACACATAGAGACTTAAAAACATCTTTCTCTCTTATAATAAACTAAACACACAGAGACTTAAAAACATCTTTCTCTCTCTTATAATAAACTAAACACACAGAGACTTAGAAACATCTTTCTCTCTTATAATAAACTAAACACACAAACACAGTCTACTTTTTACCTATACTATAGGCTACCAATATAATGTATTAATTTTAACTTACAATGTAAAGATATTGATAATGACATTGTTGTCTCAATCACTTTTTAAGTTATACAAAAGGAGTTCATATTTCTAAGACTGTTTGTCTCTGTTTATGAAAAAGTAGCCATGTGCAGTAATATAGAAAATTGAAGATGCATCATGATATCGAATCGTAAGACCAGTGAAGATGCACAGCTCTATATGCAACGATGGTAAAAACTGGTCTTTGATTCAGACCAGAGCAAACGAGCTAAAGGTGTGAAAACGCCCTTTAGAATGAAGGTTCATTACCAGCTTGCTGTTTAACAGACCCAGAGTCGAGGAGGCTTAAGGGCTCATTCTTTCTTCCTTTTTGAATTTCCAGCTCTGCCGTTGGTTCAGGTGGATGAGAAGGGGGAGAAGGTGCGACCCAATCAGAACCGCTGCATCGTTATTCTCAGAGAGGTTCCTGAGAGCACGCCCATAGAGGTCAGTGGATGTGCACCGTGTTATGTTCTCTACTCTACTGTTGCTCTACTCTTTCCAAGCATTCATCTAAAGACACCGGTTAAAGAATCATAACATTTCTATAAAGGCTCCTGTCCACGCTCTTGAAGGAAGAACGATTTATTCAGTTTGGGTTTAACTTTTATTTGCTGGTGCGTTGTCACTATTTCAGAAGGTTTTGTCTTGAGTGCATCCAAAATAATTGAAATAACTCAGTGGCTTAATTTCCTCTCTTGTTTGTTCTTAAGGAGGTGGAAGCTCTTTTTAAAGGGGAAAACTTACCCAAGTTCATCAACTGTGAATTTGCCTACAACGACAACTGGTTCATCACCTTCGAATCAGAAGCTGACGCACAGCAGGTAAGAGAACGACTCCAAAGAAAACTGTGACGTACATCTGATTTAAAAGTGAATTTTAGGATAATGACTTTGATGGATGAAGTTGTATTCCTGTCGTTTTGTGTTTCTTATAACTGGTGACCTAACGCTCTCCTGTCCCGTCTCTTGTGATAAAGGCATATCAGTATCTCCGCGAGGAGGTGAAGACCTTCCAAGGGAAGCCTATAAAGGTACGTTTCACTACAATACATTTTACAATAATGGCTTTTTCTTTGTTTGTTTTTTAGAGCAACAAATACTGATGAAACATGTCGACCCAAAATACCAAATGAGAGATCTTACTACGATTTCTTAACAAGATCTATGATCCTCACTTTCACCTTTAATTATGTCACTCTGGGACTCCTGTTGAGTAGCGTTGAGAGATGTGTAGCTGAAAAAACCTCTTTATTTATCTGATACGGGTGTCTGTAAAACCCCTCTTTTCAGCCTCTGCTTGAAACGCTTCATTTCAGCTACTGTCTCTTTAAGGCCCCGCCTCCCTAGGTGAACACTTTCCTCCTATTGGCCAGCTCTGTTTGCAGTCGCAGTGGCATTTTGAGTGAGCTTCCGAGTGAGCGTGTCCTTACAAGAGCTGCCGATCAAAACAAGAGATGTATGTTTTTAAAGATTGGATCAGCAGAATAAATCTGAAAGCAAATATATTATCACCCGTTGTAGCGGATAAAAAGTCTCCGTCTCCCCCCGAGTTACTTAACTTTTAGACTCTACTCTATTTCACCTCGTTTTCTTTGCATCCGTCTGCAGGTAATGATTGTATCTCATGTGAGAATCTGACAGTCACAGTCACAGAACGGCACAAAGAAATCCTTCCTCATGCATACTTAATCAGTGTCAGAAAGCAACGCACATCAAGGGTTTGTAGCCGACATCCTGCAAATCACAGATCTGCACTCGAGAGGTTCATTCAGAGGTGGAGTGACATCACTTTTAAAAAAAAAAGAAAGAAAGTTGTTCCACTAATGCATGAAAATCCTCAAACAGCACAGAAGAAAAGCCCGGCCTGGCACAGCTTCTTTCTCCTCCGCTCGTTCAGAGACTGAGGCTGTTGGTGTTCAACAGTAGAAAGGGTCTGCAATGGCTGCTCATGATCCCAGTCCCAGACTCATTGTGTCTAATGCTGCATTCATGTGGTGTCAGACACAATCGGAAAAACAAGTTCCGGAGTTGTAAAATGCACATGAACACCTGCTCAAGTCGGAACAACTTCACGAGGGGCAAAATATGTTTTGTTAATTTTAACATACTTTTTTAAAATTCACGTATTGCAAATAAACTTTTTGCTCAAATATCACTTTTAACATTTACATTTCACTGATCTTCTTCTTTGTAGCATCAACGCAGTTTTTTTTGCTGTTGTTAAAACATTCTGACTTTCCGACCTGAAATCACTTGAACACACTGAAGTCGGAAGAACGACTTCCCAACTCGGAAACTTGGAGCACCCGAGCAGCACCTGAATGCAGCATGACACCGTGTCCTAGTATGAGAAGGAGCGTCACTTATCAATAAATCTGTCTAACGGGGGCTTCTTGTTACCTTCTTGTGTTTATTGGATCCAGCAGCCACTTAGGGATGTGCATATTTTTTCATTCACACCTCATCCTAACGTGAGCGTTGGATATTGTGCGTCACATGCTCACTGTCCACTAGGGATGTAACGATTTATTTTACAAAATGAGACTGAAGACAAATCATGAGGTGACTGAAAAAGATCCTTTTAATTTTGTCATGAAAACACCTCTGCACCTCGTAGTCTCTTTGGCTCTTGCACCCGTTTGGGCCCCGCTTGTTAGTAAGGTTTGGCTTCCTCAGCTGCCATGGTAACGCCTGTTTGTTACAACTAACCACCTCTGCTCTACAGCTACTGACGCTCACCATATTACTGCAACTCATTTTTCAGAGTACCGATCGGAACCTTGATATTTTTGAATCGATTTTTAACTGCCTCACAATGAATCTTCACATCCCCACTGTCCACTCTGATGGGTGTTGCCGTCTGGTTGCTAACTGTCCGCTCTGCTCTCTCTCTTTCCACCAGGCGAGGATAAAGGCGAAGGCAATCGCTATCAACACTTTCATGCCAAAGAACGGATACCGGCCGGTGGAGGTAAACCCGTACGCCCAGCAGCGCTACACGTCTTACTACATCCCGCCGGTTTACAGCCCGCAGCAGCAGTTCCCCTTGTACAGCCTCATCACGCCGCAGGCCTGGTCCGCCACACACAGCTTCATCGACCCCACGCTGGTAAGAGTCAGCATCAATCATCTTTGTGAAGTTACATGTCATTTGAAGCTACGAGCTAGCTAAAGAGCGCTAACATTAGCATGCTAACACAACAATGCAGACCACAGGTGACTGCAGCTCGAGCAAAGGTCAGAGCCCCCAGTCCAAAAAGTCTGGACACGCCCCCTGCCGACACCTGTGGTTAAAAAGCAGTAGGTGACCTCTTGGGAAGTTACTAAAGAAAAATCCTGTCAAACATTTTTTACCCCCCACTGTGAGACCCCTCTGCCTGCTTCCGTCTTCAGACCCTGTGGCAGAAAACAAATCAATCTTCTTCCTGATGATCGTGTTTCCTCTTGTTGCTCATGAAGAGGAAGCAGTATTAATTTCAGTGTGTTTAATAGCTAAATTAAAACTCCCGACAGGAGCCTTTATCTCAGAGCCCTTCTAACAGGTGCTTACTGTTGCTAGGCTACAGAAGATGGACTCCTCACAGCGCTTTCCCCCTCCCCTCAATTAGTGACCACAAGGTGTGTTTTTAATAGCTCTGTAGTCGAGAGAGAGAGAGAGAGAGAGAAACAAATGCTCCAGAGTACCATCGTTTGATTTACATCGATCACGTCCATTTGTCTTCTGCTTGGTTTGCCACTTGATAACATAAGCTCCCGCTCTACATAGACACGTGAGATAAGCACTTAGACTTGATGTGAATGCAGCAGGGTGAATCTGTTTTTTTTCTGTTTTCCCAGGTTGCACCATTTCACAACAACCAGTTCATCAACGGATTTACCACGTCACACAGCTTCAAACCAGCGTCGTCCCCGCTCACCGTCAGACACTACTCGCCCAGGAACAGGTTCGTATTTGTTTTGTTTTGATATGAGGTCATCAAAATGTTGAGACTTACAAATCTGGGATTTTAACGATCGATAGTAACGAGAAGTACCAACACTTTTTTTAAAGATTTATTTTTGGGCTTTTTGTGCCTTTTAATAAAGAGATAGGACAGTGGATAGAGCTGGAAATCATGGAGAGAGAGAGAGAGTGGGGAATGACATGCGGGAAAGGAAGCACAGGTGGGATTCGAACCTGGGCCGCCCGATTGGAGGACTATAGCCTCCATACATACACGTGTGCGTTGTAGAGGAATGAATCCAGAGCATTTTAGACAGTTTTGTCTATTTAGTCGCTCTGCAGACCTCGTCTAGTCTCTTGTGAAGCGGCTGTGGCTCAGTTGGTAGAGTCGGTCGTCTCTCAACCAAAAGGTCTGGGGTTCGATCCCCGGCTCCTGCAGCTACATGTCCGACGTGTCCTTGGGCAATGGGAATGGTGGTGCTATACAAGCTCAAGTCCATTTTCCATTTTTTTAAATGCAGGAAACACAATGGGGGGGATTTACAATCATATCAGCTTGGGTGCAGTGGGTGTTGGTTGAAGCTGAAGTCGCGGTCATGACTACAGCTGGGTATTGTCTACAACCTCACGATTCAATTTTGATTCTTTGGGTCACGATTTGATTCGATATCGATTCAATATTACACATAGATGAGAGAAATACTGAGATAACTACTCACAGTACCTTCTTAGATTTGTTAAATAATTATTTCTTTGTATTTGTTTCAAACAAACTGACTCAAAAATGTCAAAAAAAAAAAAAAAATTAGCGTTGAGTTATTCTTTAATAAACAAAGAATAAAACATGAAAGTACACGATGATCTTAAGTGCAAAAATTGTGCCTGACCTGAATTCACAGTACCCACAGTGCCCCCTAGTGGAGAGAGGTGTCATTACAATGAGAGAGAAAAAATCGATCTCTGGATTTCCCTGAATCGATATTGGATTGGGGAAATAATAATTGCAATGCTTTAATGAATCGATTTTTTTAACCAGGCCTAGTCAGCACGGTGCATGTCTCAGCATGTTATTCTGGTATTTTGGTCTCAACAATATGTCGGAGGCGGAGCGCTTTTTAGATGACAAAATAGGTATTTAAAGTGTCTTTGACTTTACTCAAAGAAAACTACTGGGAAGGGAAATAAAATGCAGAAAATAGATGCAAACATTTGGAGGTTTAGATGAAATGATTGTTTGTACTCAAATCACTCAAATGTAAAAAGTTGCTTCTTAAGTTTTTATCAGTCTTAAGTTTGGATTTTTGGATGTGACATGTAGCACAGAATGTGAGTATTAAAATGTTCATCTTCATGCGTCTCACATCGGTGGTCTGACCTGCTTCCTGTTTCCTGCAGGACTCACAGTAAACCTCACCTGAGGCCGACGGTCCCGACAGCCGACCGCAGCACCGGGCTCCTGGACAACCCGGGACTCTTTCCCAGCTTCCCCAGCGAGAGGCTCAACGGTGTCCGGAGCAGTCCGCCGATGCGACTCCCCACCAGCCAGCCGAGAACCAGGTTACCCTCCACCGCAGCCTTCCCGCGCAGGGACACCGTGGGCACGGGGCGAGTGACCGAGCCCACCACCACAGACTATTCCCTGGGTATCGGGCGAGGAAGGTACGGAGAACAGATTCTGAATTTGGTTTTATAAAGCCGTCATGCACGTTTGGAAATGTAGGAAAAAGATGTTTTAAGACTTTAAATGAAGTAATGATAAAAGCTATTTTTAACCAAGTAGGTGCCAAACTTTAAATTGTAAGAGCAACATCTGGGTCTCTACGCGTCCCGTACCAGATGTGAGCAGGAGCCCCCTCATTCCTCATTCTTCATCCGTCTATGCGAGCGACAGAGAGGAAAATAGAAACGAGGCGTTGGGGTGAAAACGCCAAGCTGCGTCGTTCACGGGCAGTTTGGACACTCCGATAGAAAACACTAGAATCAGGCGGATGTTGTCGCTTACACTCGTTCACGTCGCGTTCTGTTAGGACAGAATGTTATGCAGCGGTCTCTGACGTAACATCCGGTGTTTCCATGGCGACTGTGAACATATAGTATTGTTGTCATGGCGTCGTTGCGCGGGGTCGCTCGCAGGCAGTTAGGACACTCACAATTTTTTTGGGGGGGGGGATTTTGACGCTGATGCTCGCTCACGTCGCTTGCTCTTAATATCAGAGGCTGCTGCATAAGAGCTTGTCCTAACATCTGGCGTTTCCATGGCAACTGTGAACAAGTCTTGTCATGGCTTCGTTGCGCGGGGTCGCTCGCGGCCAGTTAGGACACTCCAATAGAAAACAATAGAATCAGGCGGATTTTGTCGCTGATGCTCTTATGCAGCGGTCTCTGACATTATATTTGGTGTTGCCATGGCGACTGTAAACATGTATGTTGCAACTATAAAATGACAGATTTCTCTGGCTTTGATAACTGCTGGAAATATTTGAGGTGGTGGAAGTACACAACAAAAACAAAAAGTAATTTCATTTGGATGTTTTAGTTTAAAAAAATTCTTCATGTTTCACATTTTAAACAACTTAATTATTTAATAAAAAAAAAAAGACATGAACAGAAGATGTTTGCGTTTGATTGGGAAACAAAAGAGGAACATCGGGGGAACTCTCTGAAATCTGTTTGTGCACGGTGAAGTCATTGCTTTAGAAAAAACTGTATGTTTGTAAATTGAAGTGTTCTCTTTCTTAAAGGAAAAATGTTTCTGCTTCTAGGAAAAAGAGGGACGAAAAGTTTACAGTAAGTACTCTGCCTCGCTCTCATGTCGTCTGATTTCAAACTGTTGATTCTGTTTTATAATACTCATGGAGAGGCTCATTACAAAAAGACATCGATGAAGTGGGATTGAATTAACCTCTGTCCGTCTGTCACCGTCATGTAGAGAGCGACGCCTCAGTCGCCGCCGCCTCCTCCCAAACCCCCGTCCCCGAGCTTTGAGCTGGGCCTCTCCAGCTTCCCGCCGCTGCCCGGAGCCGCCGGGCACCTCAAGACGGATGACGTGTTCGACAACCGGCTGGCGAGCAGCGTCGTGGTCGGAACGGTCAAGGAACGGGTAAGAACTGAAACCAGCGCAGGTCAGACCTACACATTCACACAAGAGCTGGGGATTTAACCTTTGACCTTCAGGTTGAGAATCGACTGATTAGACTTACTCTTAAAAAAAAAAAAAAAAATGGATGCAGCAAAGTATTGAGCTAACTCACTTCCTGTTTGCATGTTTTTATTTCAGAATGTGAGCGCCGATTCCAGCACCGGGGCAGCTCTCTCCCCAGCGGGCCCCAAGGAGCCGCTCCGGTCCTCCACCTCCCCGATGCCCACAAGCTTCCAACCCTCACCGCCAGCCTCCACCCCAGCCTCAGCCTCGGCCGCGGCCTCAACCCCGACAGTGACCGCGTCCTCCAGCGGCCCGCCACACAGTCCCGCTCCCTCCCTGCCAGCGGCGTAAGAATAACACTGACATCGCTGACTCTTGAGATGAATCACCTTTACTCCATGATTCTTCAGTTATTTAATACACTCCTGTTGATCTCGTGTTTCAGGGAGGTGAAGGCGACGGAGACGAAGCCGAAGCCGAAGGAGGCGCCGTTATCCGTGGAGCGAGTTCCAGGCACGCTGTCCACCGCGAGCAAATCGGTGCAAGTCAACGGCGCTGCTACAGTCAGTATTCTTTTTTTTCCCTCCTTTAGTCCCCCGCCTCTCCTCGGTCCTGTAAACAGGTCCCCTCTCTCGGGTGAAGGTAGGAGATCTTGCCTTTGTTCATCGATTTCTCAAAACAGATCCTGGGATCTATGGAGGTCCAATCAGTGAGATATCTACTGAAGGAAATGATAAAGTGAACTTACTATATGATCAGACATTAAGGAAACATGTTGAAGTGCTGGCTTCTCTGACAACAATGCAGCAGTCAGTATGTCCTCCTTCTAACTTTAGATTCTGCTCCTGAATGCTCTGGATTTGTTTGGACCAGAGAAGGTAGGCGCTTTTAAGGCGACCCCCCCCAACACGGCCGTTTTGGACGCCCCTCGGTTTGCCAGATATGAGAGCAGTTATCAGGTCAACAGGTGTTGCAGTGATGGAAGCGGGCAGGAGAAGTGGTTCAGATAGAAGTGATTGTACCCGACCTAAAAAGCCTCTGCATGTTTCTAATAAGCTCCACGAGCAGAAACGTGCTCAAACTAGGATCAATATTGGAGATGCTTTTGAAAAATGGAGAGAGGTTAGAACACAGAAAGGTTTACAGACCCATGCAGAGCTGGATAAACACTGAAGCTTCAGAGTCCACCACATGGCAATCAATCAAACCAATCATGTAAAAGTTACCAACAAAAACAAAATTTCTTCAAAGAGAAGAAAAGACTGCAGGGCGCTCAAAGGCCAACATAAAACAGAAAAACCAGCACTTCATAAAAGTAAAAGTCTTCACCTATTACATGAAATATAACACACTTCTTCACTACCTAACACACCTGAGAACTACAAAACAAAACACAGCTTCACATCTTTGACTGACGTGGTATTCTCCGCTATGTTTTAATACGTTTGCATTCGCAGCTGAAGGAGGAAATATGTGGAGGCGAGTTGAAGAGCTCTGAGCAGGTGTCGTGATGTACGGTCATTGGGTTTACATCATGAGACTTTTTATTGTTCCAGATAACTAAGCTGCTCGCCCTTTAATTAACGGTTACTGCTGCGTTCTCTCTGATCGTTTCTCTTTAAAGAGTACATTTTTAACTGATGTTGTGTTGTCCAGGAGCTGAGGAAGCCCTCCTACGCTGAGATCTGCCAGCGGTCGAAGGACGCCTCGACATCACAGCAGCCAGCCAACCCCAAGGAAGCCAAGCCAGCGAGCTCCGCCCCTGCGGGCGAGGAGCGGAAGTGCCCCGACGCCTCTGCCCCCGCAGGAGACGCAAAGGCCAGAGAGACTTACCACACTTCCTCCAAAGCCGGCTCGGCAGCGGCCGCCACCACCACCACCACCCCGGGCAGACCCCCGAGAGAGGCCCGGAGGCCGGCCGGGCGGTGGGCCTCGCCGCCCCCACACCCAGGGAAAACCCCAAACAAAGATCCCCACCACACCCCGCCCAAATCTCCGCAGTAATGCGACCCCTCTTCCTTCCTGTAACCACGCTGCGCAGATGCGTTCAAAAAAAAGAGAGAAAAAAAGGAAATATAAGTCAGGGCTACTCGATACTTCTATCCCAGAATCAGCAGTCACAAGCGAGCAGTGAGGACGCCTTCTTCTCTGGATCAGGGCTTGCAGACAAAAAGCACTTTACTGTGCATGTAGAGCACCGTTTCATTCTTTTATTCTATTTATTTGCTTTTTTTTATTTTCTGTTTTATTTCTTTTTCTCTTTTTTTTTTTTTTTTTTTGCATTACGTAGCTGTGTCAGCCCGTAAGTTGGCACAGACAACACTGAAATTTATTCATTCTGTCCAAATGGCCTTGTGGGATTAAATTAGTCGAGTGTGTGTGTGTGTGTGTGTGTGTGTGTGCGGGCGCAGCAGCAGCAGCGGGGCATTGTTTGGAGCCCCGCCTCCCGGGTGGATGACAGGAAGGAGCGGGCACAACAGACTCCACCTTTGTTGGCGCTCATAGTGAGGCGTTTGTTTTGCGTTTAAAGTGGCGGTGTTCTGCAGATTAATGTTGCTTAACTGAACGCCATGACGTGTTTTTAAATACATTTTTCATCCATATGCAAGATCTCATAGCTAAATCTCATTACAGTAAGACTCGGATCATCTAGTTTACATCATCTCAAAGTGATTTTACTGTGTTTGTTTCTTTTACTTCTCGAGGCTTTTTTTCTGTTTCTTTTTTTAGTTTCTTAGCTTCTCTGTTTTTGTTTTCGGCTGGTAATCATCGCTGTGTTTTCTGTCTCTGATCATTTTTCTACTTTTAAAGAATCAACTTATTCATCTGCTGTTTTTTTTCCGTTGTCGCTAACACTGCTAACCTGCTAGCCGTAGAGCGCAGCCCGCGTCTGACGGCTCATTGGGAGATCGATGCTTTTTGCAGCGTCTTGACGGGAGCCCGTGTGGAGGAGTGCAACCAAAACTTTGCTTTGTGTCGGACCGTTAGAAGAGAGTTTAAGAGGAG
Source organism: Labrus mixtus (assembly GCF_963584025.1). Classification (NCBI taxonomy): domain Eukaryota; kingdom Metazoa; phylum Chordata; class Actinopteri; order Labriformes; family Labridae; genus Labrus; species Labrus mixtus. The sequence continues at coordinate 27,976,062 of NC_083619.1, read as the reverse complement.
TTGTGGTTGTTTTTAACCCCCGGGCTCTGTCTCTAGATATTTAGCGGTCTGAAGGAGTGATGGTCAGTAAACGTTTTCAAATCGCTGCGGCGTCTCTAACAGCTGCGGTGTCGTCTTTGGAGGTTAATTTGTTGATCTGAACGTCCGCCGAAACACCGACGGCTTCAGATTGTTTTTCTTTAAGTGTCTGACAACACAGAAAAAATAATTAGACCTTTCTGTTGACGAGTAAGACGCCACATCCCTGTGATGTCATCCCGCCATCGAACGTCTATAAAAGTGGACGACGTGTCACCGCCTCCTGTTGTGTTAAAGTGAAGCCAAAGCTCAAGTCGGCGTGTGGCTTTGAAGCAGATTTTCACAGTTATGTAACGTTCACTGACTCTTGTGTTGGCGTTCGTTGTGTTTCCTCGCCTTTCATCCTCTGTTCTAATGATGCACACTTTATTACACCGCAGCAACCATAGTCGCCGATCATGGCGTTAAACCTTGTTTTCAAAGCATCATATAACAAATTCAAATCTCAAAAACTTCTCTGAAAAATAAACACATGGAATCAGCTTAAAAACTGACCATGGTGACAGAAAAACATTTTATTTGATGTGTGTTTTGATTTGATGTCCCATCTGTTTACATGGAGGAGGCGGAGCTTATGATGTGTACTGAAGCCAGCCAGTAGGGGGAGCTCCAATAATGTTCTGCCGTCACTTTTTGGGAGTTCTTCCATCTTTTAAAACGGTCTCTGAGTCAGACGCTTAAAGGGACAATGGAAGCCTCAGTTGTGAGAGCGAGCGTCATAATGTGTGAAATATAGGAGCCTGGATTTAAAAATACCCCGAGTCGGCCCTTTTAAGAGAGTTCTCGTTTCTCCAGTCGCTCGCCGTGTGTGAAGACATTTCAAGAGGCGTGGGAGGCAGAGTGCTCTCTTCTCGTTTCTGTTTATAAACAAACTAAACTGTGGACTGAAAAGCTTCAGCTGGCACATACTGTCAAAGGGCGACGTGGGGCGGACTCGTTTAGAATCCAGCGGTGACCATGAAACGACGGTTTTAGGGGAGGAAACACGGGCGAGCTGTTAAGAGAAAGGAAGACGTTAACAGTAGATCAGAGGTTAACCCACGTCTGTGTTTCTCTGTGAGCGGAGAGGACGACGCAGCTGAAGATCTGCGGAGGCAAAAATATGTTTTCTGTCAATGACCGCGATGAGTTTAGAGCCGCGTTTTGGTAAGAAGAGGCGGCGGCGGGATGCTTCTCGTTCAAACCTTGTAGGCGGTGGTGCATTTCTCGTTCTCCGTTCTGGGTGTGGTGCCTCGACGTCGACTACAGCTCATCTCAAACTGCTCGCAGGGAAACGTGTTTAAGTTGCACTGTTGGCGTTTTCTCCGACTCGGGAGCGGTTAAATGTTTTCAGACGATCCTAAATGAAGCGTCTCATTTAAAAAAAAAAAAAAAAAAAAAAAAAGGGAATTGATCTCGGAGATGCAAGAGAAGAAAATCGCTCTGTTTTCTTTATTGAAAATGAACCCAAGAGAAAAAAAAAGTGCATCAGCATCTCTGTCGACGTGGTCGCTCACGCCTTCTGCTTGTGTCGTTGCCCGTTGAACACACCGCGGCGGGAGAGACGGGTGCGTTGCACTATTTTCAGGGCTGGTTGAATAATCGTTGCTTTATCGCTGACGGGAGGCGGCGTGCTGTGGTTTTGGGATGTGGGCCTTCTTGGTTCTGTATCAACGAGGATTGTTTAGAGTGTGGAAAGTGAGAAGGTCGAGAATCGAGAATATTTTGTACTGAAGTTAAAGCGAAGGAGGTAGATGATGAGTGGATTGTTTTTGGGGAATGTAGTTTGAGTGTGGAAGAGATTTTAGTTGCACATCTCGTTGGGCTAAGCGTCACAAGGCAGAGAGAGAGAGAGAGAGCAGAGCGGTCGTGTGAAACCTTTTTCCTCGCGGTGAAGACGTTCAGCTGCTTCTTTTCTTTGGTGCCGAGTCTTCAACAGAAAGGGTTGTTTCTTTTCTGACCACATGCTCCCCGTCTTGGTTTCTTCTGGTTTGCACACTTTCATTTGTCCAGAGATTAAAATAAATGAATAAAAAAGCATAAAGATTGCTCGAAGCACACACACACAAAGTCTTCTTCCTGCTGCACTCACACGTTCATGGGACGGTGAATTAAAAGCACAGAGTGGAAGGACTAAAAACAAAACCTTCTCACATCCTTTACTCGCCTTTTAGTCGACCGGACGGAGACGCCGTACCCGCAGCCGCACAATCTCTGGCTTTAGGAGACTTACCGCAGCAGCATTTGGCACGGCAGCGGTTTGTCTCCGAGCTGCGTGATTGGTCGGATTCTTTGAGTGAAGTAGAAAGAATTCAGATGCGAGGAGGAAATGTTCAATCTAAGATTTGGACGGGACGTCTGTCTACTGTAGCAGCCACTTTGACAGATAACCAAACCCAAGTCTTTGATTTTGTTTTTTTAAACAAATAATCTGGTGAAGAGGCAAAAATAACCGAAGAGTTTCCCCGATGACTCTGAACGACGGAGAGATAAAAGTTGACGTTCTCCTTCCCCGTGCATCGTCTGTGTGCTCGAGTTAATCTTCCACAGTTTTCACCTCAGATGCAAAACATCCATAAAGATAAAAAAAAAAAACACAACCCCACTGTACAATATATATACACACAATAGAAACCTACACGACGTGGGACCTTGCATGTCTCGCCAAAGTCTTCCTGCAACCACAAGCATTCTGGGTAATCCCACTGAGAGAGAGGCGGCGTGGAGAAGGGAACGCTTCAGTCACAGGCCTGTACTCCTGCTCCGAGCTGCTTTTGATTTTGGAAGCTAAATCTTGAGTTTGCTTAAAATGATATACATATATATATTTTGTTTTATTTTGAAGGACAGACGTGCACTTGGATGGGTCGATTATTTTTGTTGTGCTTTTTTTTTTTCTCATTGGTGGAAATGCAAGCAAAAAAAAAAAAAAAAAGTTAAAAAAAGCGCACCATATCCACTGTTATTTATGAAGCGATGCTGTTTATTCCATTGGATTACATCTTTAAGTTTTTCGTTTTTCTTTGGGAGAGAATAAAGACGCGGCGTCGCACCTCTACGGCGCCGCCGCGCTCACGCAAAATGTAAAGAAACAATTCCATCCAGTGTTTGAGAAACTTGAATTTTATTTAAACTTGAAAAATGACTTTGCCTTAACTTTTATACAAGACGAGCATAGAGTTTATTTCTTTTCAACAACAACAAAAAATCCCCAAAATGTTAAAAGAGGAGCGACGTGCGGGAGATGTTGAGTCGTACCGGGACGCCCCGAGTCTGACTGACGGAGAGAGAGAGAGAGAGAAGCAGCTTTTTCTTTCTCTTCCCTGTTTTTGTAAAACGTACGAAGAAGAATCATTTTGATTGTTCCTTTTTTTGTTTCTTGTTGAATAGTTTCAGGTTGTGTGTTTTTTTTGGGGGGAAGGCGGGCGGGGTGGCGGGTGGCGGGCGGGGATTCTAAAACCTTGTAAATGCAAAACTAGTCGATACTGTATTAAATCTGTGCACTTTGAAGTGTGTGCTTTGCTTGTACAGTTGTAAATATTCAGAAAAATATAAGAGGTACCTTAAAATGATTATTAAAAATATATTGATCTTGTTGAATTATTAATGTCGCTGTCGAGCTGGATGTAGGATTTAAAAAAAAAAAAAAAAGTAAATGTTGTGCTTCTTCGGACATATTTTCGTTTAACTTTTTTTTTTTTTTTTTAACTTTTCGTTTGGGTGAATTCTGCTCCTCTTTGCGGGGGCGCGCAGGTCGTCTGATTGTACTTGTTATTGTTTTGTGGTCTTTCATTCCATTTACCTGTGTGGTCGCGTGCGCCTGGGTGTACAGGTTGCGACCTTAGCCCCCCCCCCCCCCCCCTCACTGTGCACTAATTGGAAAAAAGAGCCTGTGGTACTGACGAGCCTCTTCATTACAAAGCTGCGTGTCCACCAGCGTCCTCTTTTCAGCTCTGGCTTCTCTCGTTTACTCTTCGGGTGAGGAGGGGGAAAAAACACTACATGTCGATTTATAACGGTCACCTAGCAACAGAAGCACACACACACACACACACACACACACACACACACACACACACACACACACACACACACACACACACACACACACACACACACACACACACACACGTGCAAAGTCAGCCATTTTAAAATACTGCTGTTATAATATTGAATAAATTAAATGATTTAAAAAAAAAAAAAAACACATTCAAAGAGAGAGTAGACTTGTTGTAATTCCAGGAAATCGCACCACTAGACGAAAACACTAACTGTAAAAAATAAATACACCGCGTAGGTCCCGACCGATGTTACGTTTTTTGGGGCCGATACCGATGTTGAAAAAGATATCGGCCGATATCTTTCTTAGATCTATGTTCCATCTGTACAGATGAATATTTATACACGTTTATTTTGTTGATCCCTCAAATGCAGTTACACTTGTAACACTTGTGGAAAAGATATTTAACGAAGACAAGATGGTCACTCGATTGGAAATCCATTGTAATCCATATAGCGCCCTCTGCTGGTGAAAGACAACTGTCCAACGATACTCATTAAATGCTATTTGACTGCTGAATAAATCTATTAATATCGGCGCATATCTGGGATAAAATTAGCCGATAACGATAGTCACTATGCTAATATCGGCCGATATTATCGGCTATGCGATTAATCGGCCGGGCTTTATTTTGACACGTTTATACATACGAGGTTGAGACTATGTATTAAACTTCCTCGTGTCCATGAAACATGGACAGCATGACTCAACAATATCTCATGTTCGATGATATAAAGACGATAGAAAGCTGAAGTTCTGCCTCATTTTTAAAAGCCCGATGTTTCTGTCATCATCTTCGTTAAAACTCTGAAACCTTACTTGTGATTTTCTGTCCATATTCAACAATGGAGTTTTTAATTATACCATTTTGTTGTCAAAGTCGAGGGTAATCATCTAAGGAGATAGTTTATGATTATTTGTGGTGGGGGCAGGGGGATGAAATGAAAAGATAAATATCTGTCATCGGTTAGTAGAGCTGGAGTCCGGATGTTTTTAGCCTAGCTTAGCAGAGCTAGCTTGTTGCTGTCGAATTAGAAAAATGTGGTGTTGATGCTTTTTTTACTTTTTGTGTTTGTTCCAATGTTAATCAAACACGTTTCCTTTCAGTCTGTGATCTCTGGAGGCGCTGATTGGCTCATTTTGAATCTTTTAATCGAGCCAGGCTACTCTAGCGGTTTCCCTTTACGTCCAGTTTAACGCTAAGTAAGGCTAACCACTTCCTGAACTCTTGACTCTGTGCTGAACATGCACGTAAAAGTGACATTTTTCTCAAGTAAACACTTTAAGGGAGAGTCAGCTGCTTATTCAGTGAATGTTGAATAGTTTTATTTACCAACGATTAAATATTTCTAAGGATACAACTCCCACATGTAGCATCAACTAGCTAACTCTTCAGACTACTCATTAAATGTCTGATTTTCTGCACACGTACCTACTCGTTCTTGACGTTTATTTTTCCTTTAAACTAGACGTACAAGATCTTTGCTTGAATCAAATATAAAATTGGCAGAATTTAGTTCAAAATGATATTCTTAATGTTCACAAATCAGACCAGAAATTGTCCCTAAAATTTGTGATTCCTTCAGATTTGGTGAATAATGAAAAGCTCTCCCCTGCTCTTCTCGTCACTTGCGTCCATCTGCTCTTAAATCGTGTATGAATCGCTCTGACTTATGGGAAATGTAGTATTCACATTAATTCAATGGTAGGGATGAAGCAGATTTGGTTGAGGCTTTTATTTTAGGGGTTTGCTTGAATGTGGACAGAAAATTAACAACTTAGTTTTAGTTTTCAGGCCGATGTGAAAGAAACAAAATCTGGACACGGGAAGTAATCAAACTTCAGCTTTCTATATTATTATCTTAAAAGCCAGCTAAAAAGACGGATGCCTGATGGACACGTCCCGGTTTTGTCTCCTGTCTTAAGACTCGCTGTGCTTCAGGGCGATCTGAAGTCTGACGCACAATAAAGCACATTTCAGAGCTTTTCACATCTTCAGCTTGTGCAGCACCCGACACTCAAAAGTGGGAGAGTGTTTCACGGCCGGCAAATTTTAAGGGCCCGCTTGATTGTAAATTTTGGCAACGTTTCTTGAGTAACTTTTTCGAGGGGGAGGCAAATGTTTTGGGTTGTTGTCGCTGCAGAAGGCTGGGCTTGAAACTTCCCCACCAGAGTGTCGATGCAGATCTGTGTGTTGTAACGTCGTCCTCTGATCATTCAAGGGTTTTTGTTTTTGTTAATGTTTCATCCGCTTTCATCACTCCCCCTCCTGAGAAAAATACATGTAAGAGTTATTTTTATTTTTTGTTGTTTTTTGGGGAGTTGGGAACAGAAGCAGAGGCTTTACTGGACCTTGTTTCATGTGTTTTCAGAGCGCGTCTTTCCTGCACTCATTGAGTGGAGGAACGCGCGCCGATGGAGATATCTGTTAAAAACCATTTGATCACATGTGGACTGCATTTTGATGTGGCAAAGAAAACCAATACCTGTGCCATTATTCAGCTGTTCTTTTTGTCTTTACTGGGCGGTTCAACCTGTACATAGCTGAGCGCTTGCCATCTCGGCTTTTAGTTTTGTCTTTTTTTAAGATGTGATTTTCTTGTTTTCAAAAGTCCATCAAAGGCTTCTCGCATCAGGAGAAATCTACAATGTGACACCACTGACTGTAGGAGCAGTTTTTTGTTTTTGTGCGTCGTAACTTTGCGGTCGATCCCTGCCGAGGTCGCGGCATGTATTCGACCTCTGAACATTCAGACTGGGCATCCCTGAACTGTGAATGTGTGCATGTGTGGAATAATTAAAAATGTACCACCCAGAAAAAATCCCGACCGACGCAAAGGTGACTCTCCACTGAAGGCCAGTACCTCAGACTGCATGGTACCGCTGGTGGAGGGGATCTGTCACGTTGGCGGCCGCGAGTTCTGCACGCCTCTCCTGTATCATTAAACGCTTCTTTAGGTTAGCGTTTTGAGGAGCTCCTTTTTTTTTTCTTCTTCTTCTCATGGACTTCCACACGGAGCCTCATATCAGCCTGTCGGTCGCCTCAGCTCTTCGTCTCCTCCCTCCTGTTCGCCCGTTTTGACAGTGCCATTTTTTATTTCTTTTTTCCCCTCAAGGGTTGCATCTTGTTTAAAAATGGACGCTCTTGTTGGTTGTTTGTTTTTCTTGATTTAAAAATTAACGAATGCACACCGAACTGACTGGAACAAGACTCGACGTCTTCTTCAACTCACTGTGGTTTAACTCATTAACACTCGTACCGTGCTACGCTAACAGCTGTGGACAATCGATGACCCCGTCGTGTTGGGGTTGGGACAGATGACTTTGCCTAACGACACCTTTAACACGTGGAAGGAGGTTGTGTTCCAAGAGGGCTTCTTCTTTTGTTTTTCATCTTTCTGTTGTTTTTCTTTATTTTATTTTTTTGGTCTATTCTTCCATCGAGACTGGAATCAAGCGTACATGTCAGCTATAGATAATTTAAGTTACTCTGTGTCATGATGTAAAACTGTCTAATTTGGAGAAAAAAATGTAGCTTACTGAAAAATAAAGATTTAGGCACTGTTGAGAAGCTGCGGCCCGTGTGTCTGTCTTTTTGAACTCACTCTGAGCTGATCCTGTGTGGACGTTTTCATCTGGTCATTAAATCAATACTGGAGCCTCTTTATGATTATAATACCTGTAACTAGGGGCGACTCTAGAGTCTCTTTGGGCCCTCCAACCAGCGTTCATCACCACCAGTGTCTCGACGGATCATTCCTATTTTTTTGTATTTGGTGACTTTCATTGACAAACTTTGGTTTTCACAGCATGCATGAAACGTTTAGCAGGGCAAGGAGAGTGAGTGCTGTCAGATGGGGGGCCCTGTCAAGTCCTGTCATTGCAAAATTTGCGCATTTGGGCCACTGCTTTGGTTCAAAGTTTGTCAGCCCAAGGGGGCCCAAGCAGCTTCCTGCTTTGCCTGTTGACATGCAGCGCCTCTGCCTGTAACATCTGCTGTGGGGTAGGAGAAAATAAGTTCTGTCTTTAAATGTTACAACAGAAGTATTTCTGATTTTATAAAAACATGATTGTACCTGCTTTGTTGTGTTGCTTGTCAAAACTCAAATGGATCTCAAACTAGACGTCACCTGAGGTCTGATGTGTTCCTTTAGCAGACCAGCAGGTGGCAGTATTTGCTCAGTCGTGTGCTGTGGTCCAATTTAAAAAAATAAAAAAAAATAAAAAAAATCCTGGTTTGGCTAAAATTCAGTTTCACACACCTAACACGTTTAAATCAGGTGTCAAAATTACTTTTGTCTATCAACAAACTAGTTCCACTCTTAAACTGAAACTAGGCTGTTGCCAAGCAACCCAAACATTCTAGTCTACTGTTGGTGTCCATGGTTATGAGTTGAACATCTTCCGAGGCCAGCCCGACCAGAGCGTGCCACTTCCTCCCTGTCCTGACCTCAATACCTGCTGAGGAGACCTTTGAATCAGCAGAATCTCGGAAGAGAAGGACTTCTCTGCCTAATGTGACCTTGAACTCCTCTACCACAATGCTGAAGGGAAGCTGCAGCTTGGTTGTTGCGCCCTATAATGAACATCACTCCTCCTTGTTTCATCATCATTACAGTTGTTGATATTTGACTGAGTCTATTATCACACTGAGCTGTTACTGCTAATACTTCACATACTTTTACCATTATTACTGACACTGTAGCTTTAAATCTATTTTATTCATTGTTGTTGTTGCTCTGTTTGTCTCTCTCCTTCTTCCTGAATCTCCCTCTATCCAACTTTCCAACCCGGACAGTTTCATCAGATGGCTGTTCATCATGAGTCTGGATCTGCTCGAGGTTTCTGCCTCTTAAAATAAGTTTTTCCTCTCCACTGTAACTTTGCTAAATGTTGCTTAGTGCTGTGCTCATGGTGGATTAATGTTGGGTCTTTGTAACATAATATAACAAAGAGTAAGGTCTTAATCTGCTCTTTCTGTGAAGTGTCCTGAGATCTCATTTGTTATAAAGTGGCACTATACAAATAAAGATTGTTCCATTGACTGATTGAGCCCCGTGTGAAAATGTTCATTATTACATCAGAAATAAAGATGTTTACAGCTTCGTTCAAGAACAGTGTTGGTCTTTAAAGCTCATTTCTCTCTTCACAACAACTGGATTTTTATGCAACTCACCTGTTTACTTTCTATTAAGGCTTAAAGTGGTGTAGAATTAGGGGTGTGGCCTCTTTGAGTGACAGGTGGAAGCTGCTAGCTGTCTGTTAGGTGAGCTTCATCCCCGAGAGTAGGGCGCCCTCTTGTGTTGAGAAGCTGCTATTGTGATGTTTACTGCAGGAAGATGAGTAAAAACTTCAGTGAGTCTTTTGTCAGTTTCAGACGACATCAGTAAAGACAGATTTAAATATGTCATATCACATTATGTCAGTTTGTTCACACGAGTCTCAACAACCTGTAACTCTAATGATGCATTCAGGTCACATGGGAAATATAGGAAAGAAAAGCTCTGCTCATCCCTCAGAGACAAAGCTGTTTCAGTGAGGAGTGTTGTGTCCCCGCTCTAGAGGAACTTGAACACAACATGATGAGTGAACCCCACTCTTCCCACTCCCAAAGAAAGCCAGCAACACAAGTCAAATTCAGATTTAGAGCAGCAGTTTAATCGTCTTCAGAGGTGAGAAAATGGCCAATATAACAAAAGAAAATTATGATTTACACAACAGACCAGACGAGGTCGAAGTACCGCCCATAAAGTTTGATTGACAGGTAACGACGATCAGATCTCAGCATCGAACATGAATAAAAATCAAGTTGAAGATTTAAAACACAGCAAGTTAAACATCTGTCTCGTTAATGACTTCTGTCTACTTCAGTTTACACAACTCAGCAGAGTCTCCAGTACACCAGTTAAACCCCAGTCCGGCATGTAGAGGCTGAGTGAATGTGGTCTGGACTCTGTGGAGGAGAGTCATGGTTTCAGAGATGCTGTAGAAGGACAGAATACCTGCTCTGTGATCCAGGTACACTCCTACTCTTGAGGACCGAGGACCTGAGACACGAGTTTTGACTTTGTTGTAACAAAATTTATATCTGTTGTTGTAACAAATTAACTGCCAAGATTTGTCATTGAGTCCAAACAAACATTCATCTGAGCTCCCTGCTCTACGGATATTCTTGTATGCGACTGCTACACAAACTCCTCCTCCTCCTCTCCTCTCCACCTCCCAGTAACAACGTCCAGTCAGACTCTCTTTACTCAGGACCTGAAACAAATCAGTGAATCTGTCTGGGTGACTAGCGTAAGACTGTTCTTTAGTCATTGCTGTTACTTTTCTGTTCTCATCAGATAATAACAGCTGTGTGCATGCTGTGTTTAGATCCAGTGTGATGTCACATGAATACTTTAAGAACTCAGCTCTGGTCTTGTACTCTGGTTCTGACAGTAAATTATCCACTTCAGTCACTGTCTGTGAGATGTTTGTCAATTTCTCTTTCAGGACGTCCTGTAGTTTATCTCTGACTTCTGATACAGCCGTTGTCACATTCTCAAAGTACCTCAGAGGACGGATATTGATGCTGGATGAGGGTGTAGATTCACTGAGTGGTGACAGTGAGGGGTAGTCGTGTAGAAACTGGTTGTGATCTTCTGTGTCTGAGAGCTTCTCCAGTTCAGCATCTCTCCTCTTCAGCTCAGTGATCTCCTGCTCCAGCTTCTCCTGAAGCTCTCTGACTCGACTCACTTCAGTCTGCTGCTGGGATCTGACCTGTTGCTTCACATCAGAGCGGCTTTTCTCCATGAGACGAATCAGCTCAGTGAAGATCTTCTCACTGTTCCCTACCGTTTTATCAGCCGAGCCATTGATAGCCTCCTCCTTCTGTTGAAGCAGCTTCAGATCTTTCTCTCCGTCCTCGATACTTTGCTGGATGTTTTGTCGACTCACCTCGAGCTCTCTCTGCCTCTCGCTCCTTTCTGCTGCAGCTAAGACTGTGTCGTGACCTTTGTGTTCGTCCATTAAACAGAGATAACAGATAGACTGCTGATCAGTACGACAGAAGATCTTCATCACCTCATCATGACGAGAGCACACGTTCTCCTGGAGCTTCTTGGACGGCTCCATCAGTTTGTGTCTCTTCAATGGAGGTGCTTCAAAATGAGGCTGGAGGTGTTTCTCACAGTAGGAGGCCAGACACTGCAGACAGGACATAAGAGCTTTACGTTTTCTCCTGGTGCAGACATCACAGGCCACATCTTCAGGTCCAGCATAGCAGTGATCAGCAGGAGCAGCTTGGAGTCCAGTCTTCTTCTTCTCCTCCACTATATCTGCTAAAAGAGTGTTTTTCCCGAGAACAGGCCTCAGTGTGAAGGTCTGCCTACACTGAGGGCAGCTGTAGATTCTCTTGTTGTCTTCTTCATCCCAGTGTCTTTTAATGCACCTCATGCAGTAACTATGTCCACAGGGAACAGTCACCGGATCCTTCAGGAGATCCAGACAGATCGAACAAGAAAGGGATTCCTGACCCAGCTGAACTCCTTTCTGCGCCATTTCTCCTCTTGGTGATGCACTTGTTTTTTTTTACGATCGTCCTTCACTTCCTTAGAACTGTAACTAGTTGGACCTCTGATCTACACAACATGTGTTTGAGCAGTGAACGTCAGGTCTTGTTGGTCACATCCATCCTCACACTGTAGATCTGAAGGAGGGAACAAAGAAATATATGGTCAGTGTACAGCTAGCTGTGTTTGAGAGCAGGAAGAATGGCGAGGGGATATTATTCATCATCACACAGATCTTACTTTTATGATAAAGTCCTTGAAGCACTATGAATGTAATTTAAGATAAAATGTGTATTTTAGATGCATTGTTGCAACTCTGAACCCCAAAGGACCTGTTTGCAACCCTGCAGTTAATTTACAGTGACGACTGAATAAATATAAATTACAAAAATGACTTTAATACAAGCTGATTTAGTTTAGTCACAGCTATCTGTTATCCTGGATTTATATTCAGACAAACGGTGAATTTTAACTAACACATGCGCGATACGGACTGAATGAAAGAATGAGGAAATGAAACGTCTTTTCTGGCTCTGAAAGGGGGAGGAGACATTGAGAAACTCGGGCCGTTTTCCGAATAGCCACAGTTCAGTAGGCAGTGCGTACTTTTCAGTATGGATACTGAACAAGCTCTGATCTGAAAACTAGGAAGGTCTTGTCAGCTAGGTGGGTGAATCGAAACTTGCTTTGAGTAGATATTGATAGTGGGTCGTTGTCAGGCTGTTTGGACTGAGCACTTAAGTTTCATTCTCTGAGCGTCAACAGGAGAGGCAGTTGACGCGTGTTACACCCTCTGTTGCAAGCTGAAAATGTGGGGCAGGATTTTCACGAAAATCCAAGCTTAAAAGAGTCTGAATCCGAAACTGCAGCAGAACAAGCTCTGATCTGACAACTAGGAAGCTGACACTTCAGTGTGGCCACAGAGCCCGGGCATCCACGACTACTGCTTTGCCTATTTTCTATGGTCATCTGCTAAATGCAACATGTGCTACAAGAAATCTCTGTCATTCATGGGAACAGGAAAAAACACATCTGTCATAGACAACGAAATCTGAACAACTTGGCTCTGCTTAAGAAAGCCTCTTCTACCCACCCTTCATTTACTTTTGGCCTCTGGAACTGTCAATCTGCTGTGAATAAAAGTGAATTCATCCAAGCACTTGCAAAAATGTCAGACATACAGGCGCTTGCCCTTACTGAAACCTGGATCCGCCCAGAAAATACAGTCACACCAGCTGCTCTTTCTGTTGACACAGTGTTCTCACACACACCCCGCTCTGTTGGACGTGGAATACCTGGAAATTCAATAAACTCTTCCCACTGAGCAACAACTCCTCATTTGAATATCACACAATCTTGGTTACTGCTCCTATTAAAATTTACATTGCTATCATTTACCGCCCACCAGGGTGTAATCTGAATGATTTTGTTGTGGAACTGGACATGCTACTCTCAGAAATCCCTGATGATGGAACACCACTGATTGTAATGGGAGACATGAATATACGCACTGATAAAGCCCAGGCAATAGACTTCCTTGCTCTCCTATCCTTATTTGACCTCACGCAGGTCCCAACTCCTCCTACCCACAAAGCTGGCAACACTCTTGATTTAATCCTGACTCGGAACTGCTCAACAGCAAACCTGACTGTCACCCCTCTATATCTATCAGACCACTTCTTTATTCAATTCACAATCTCCTTGCCGGAACTCCCTCAGGCACAGCCACAAATGGTGTCATACCACCAAAACATGCGATCGCTCAAGCCAGCTCAGCTGTCTAACGAGGTAATGGCTGCCATGCCTGCCCAAAAGGTCTTTACCGCACTCTCTACAGACGAGGCTACAGACATACTCTGCTCCACACTAGCCTCATCTCTGAACAAGCTCGGCCCTCTGGTGTCCAAACCCGCTCACAAAACCCACCCTAGCCCATGGCTCACAGAAGTCATAAGAGAGCAAAGAGCAGGGCTGAGGTCAGCAGAGAAAATGGCAAAAATCCAAACAGTCCGCTGACCTCAATGACTATAAGCAAAGACTTGTCTCATTCTCCTCCAGCCTGAAAACGGCCAAGACAACATATTAGATAAGATATGCAATGCCACAGATACAAGAAAAATGTTTTACTGCTTTTAACTCACTGCTTCAACCACCTCCTCCTCCACCCTCCGATCTGTTCACACCAGACATGTTTGCCTCGTATTTTACTGAAAAGGTTGCAACCATCAGTAACCAGTTTTGTGAGCCTGACCAACTCAGCCCAAAGGCACCAACCAAACGTGCCTCACTCGACTCATTCTCCTCTCTGACTGAGGATGAAGTATCTAAGCTTGTGCTAGACTCTCGGCCCACCACCTGTCCTCTGGACCCAATACCATCAAGCCTCCTGCAGACCATTTCCTCTCCGCTTAATGCTGCACTTAAGCATATCATCAACTCCTCTCTCTCAACGGGTGTGTTCCCCACCGCATTCAAGCAAGCTCGGGTCACCCCTCTGCTCAAAAAACCCACACTAAACCCAGCCCAGGTTGTAAACTACAGACCGGTTTCTCTTCTGCCCTTTCTGTCAAAAATACTTGAGCGCACAGTCTTTAAGCAAGTCTCTGAGTTCCTGTCCAGAAATTATCTGTTTGACCCAAATCAATCAGGCTTTAAGCGGGGCCACTTTACTGAAACTGCACTACTGTCAGTAACAGAATCGCTGCGGGTCAGTCCTCAATTCTATTACTGCTAGACCTGTCTGCTGCCTTTGACACAGTCAACCATCAAATCCTCCTATCCACGCTCTCTGAACGTGGCATTACAGGATCTGCCCTCTGCTGGTTCGTGTCCTACCTCTCTGGGCAATCCTTTAGAGCACACGTCAAACTCAAGGCCCGCGGGTTAGGGTTAGATAATATCTAATGTCTATGAGAGTTGGCCCGCCGGTATGTCACACGCACCGCTAATACTTCAAGTCCCACAATGCACACGGCGTTGGTAGCCAGTGCAAGCTGCGTGAGAGCCCTTGCCTCCCTCCTCTCCTCCCCCCATCTGTCGCTCTTCAGCAGCCTCATGCAGTTTAGTCACCTGAAGTTTAGCTAACAGCCTGTCCCTCTCCCCCAATGATGGCCAAACGAAAGGTGGACTTTGAAAACAGGGGGTTTCAAGCTGTTTGTCTTGTGTGCGGAGCCGATGTAGCTGTAATGAAAGATATCATACACCAGGAAGCATTGTCTGGCAAAGCCTTGAAAATGGATCACGTAATGAGCACCGTAACACAAGCAGTTAACTTCATAAGAGCCAAAGGTTTAAATCACCGCCAGTTCATGTCTTTTCTGGAGGAGGTGTGTTTGGAATATGGTGATGTGCCCTATCACACAGAGGTGCGGTGGCTAAGCCGGGGGAGAGTGCTTAATAGATGTTTTGAGTTGCGTGAGGAAATCTGTCAGTTCATGGAAAGCAAAGGGAAAGTCACGACAGAGCCCCGGGATAAAAAGTGGCTGTGTGACATTATGAGCCATCTCAATGCGCTCAACCTGCAGCTTCAGGGGCGGGACCATACGATCACTAACATGCACGCTGCAGTTCATGTTTACATGTGAAAAAATACATTATAACTTTATTTCAATAAATATTGAATATGCACGGCCCTCGACATGAACCCAGTTTTTAATTTCGGCCCACTGTGTATTTGAGTTTGACGCCCCTGCTTTAGAGTGTCATGGAAGGGAGAAGTGTCCAAAGCGCACCGCTTATCCACAGGGGTACCTCAAGGGTCAGTGCTTGGTCCCCTTCTCTTCTCCATATACACAAGCTCACTTGGTTCAATAATCCGCTCTCATGGCTTCTCATACCACTGCTATGCTGACTATACCCAGCTCTTCCTGTCATTCCCGCCAGACGATGTTACAGTCTCTGCAAGAATCTCATCATGCCTTGCTGATATCTCTAAATGGATGAGTGAACGGCACCTTCAACTCAATCTTTCAAAGACTGAGCTCCTTGGCATCCCAGCCAGTCCCTCTATGCAACCACAGATCAATATCCAGCTTGGAACAACCAAACTCATGCCCACAAAGTCTGCCCGGAACCTGGGTGTCATGATTGATGACCAGCTAACTGTTAAGGTTCAAGTAGCCTCGATTGCCCGGTCATGTGGCGGCAGTAGCTCAGTTTGGGCGGCAGTAGCTCAGTCTGTAGGGACTTGGGTTGGGAACCGGAGGGTCGCCGGTTCAAGTCCCGGTGCGGACCAAATATGGAAGTTGGTCTGGTAGCTGGAGAGGTGCCAGATCACCTCCTGAGCACTGCCGAGGTGCCCTTGAGCAAGGCACCAAACCCCCTCCCCACCATCAGCTCAGGAGCGCCCGCTGTGTCCATAGGATCCTGTTTCTGCATGTGTGTGTTCATGACTAACAGAGTGTAAAAACTGAAATTTCCCCTTGCAGGGATCAACGAAAGTAAATCTTAATCTTATGTCGATTTGCCCTGTACAACATCAGGAAGATCAGACCTTACCTGTCAGAACACGCTACACAGCTCCTGGTATGGTGGTGATATCACGCATCGATTATTGCCCACTACGCTTTGCCAATGAAAGGCGTCTGATCCAACCTTCACAACAGGGTCCTAAGTCTCTGACTAGACCAGGGGTGGGCAAACTTTTTGACTCGCGGGCCACAATGGGTTCTAAAATTTGACAGAGGGGCCGGGCCAGGAACAGATGGATGGAGTGTTTGTGTGAACTAATATAAATGACATGTAAAAGCCATTACATGAAAGGATTTGGCCTTTAACAGGTAGCAAAGCATGAATATGCAAGGCTCATTGTACAAATTGATTTCCAAATGCATTCATTTAATTACACTCATTCATGTGTGAAAATATGTCCACAGCAAATGCAAAGTCACAAAGCCAGTTCTTGTCGCTTAGCTCAGGAAATTCGTCGGATTTCCCCATTAACTCCAAAAATGCGCTGATCTCCTCTTTCAGCTCCCACACTCGTTGAAACACTTTGCCCAAACTTAACCAGCGGACACGAGAGTGGTACAGTAAGTCCTGATGATCTGCATCAGTTTCCTCCAGGAACATAATAAACTGACGATGCTGAAGTCCCCTTGCTCGTATAAAGTTAACAAGTTTTACAACTGGATTCACGACATGATTAAGCTGCAATACAGACTTACAGAGATTCCTGATGGATGATGCAGTGAAGGAAAATAACATCCTGGTTTCACTTTATCCTGGATTCTTTTCAGCAGCCCAACATGTTTTCCAGTTAAATTTGGCGATCCATCCGTTGTGACATTGGCAAGTTTACTCCAAGGTAGCTTCATTCTCTCAATGACAGCAGACACCTGGTTATACAAGTCCTCTCCTCGCGTTTTTCCTTTCAGGGACTCCATGGTCAAAAACTCCTCCGTTATCTCAAAACTGTCATTAATCCCTCGAATAAAAATTAGGAGCTGAGCCGTGTCTTTTACGTCATTACTTTCATCCAGCGCTAGTGAATATAACTTAAAGGACTCAGCCTTTTTGTTTAATTCGCTGGCTATATCTTCGTCAATCAGTTCCACACAGCGAGTCACAGTCCTGTGTGATAAACTGATTTTTTCAAACTGGCCTTGGCTCTCCGGACACAAGAGACCTGCTGTCTCTACCATGCAGTCTTTTAAAAACTCGCCTTCGGAGAAAGGCTTGCTAGTCTTTGCTAATTTGAATGCCAGCAAAAAACTTGCCTTGGTCGTTGACTCTTGAATCGCAGTTTGTTGGTGAAAAAAATGTTGCCGGATTAAAAAGCCCAACGGGCCGTATATGGCCCACGGGCCGTAGTTTGCCCATGCCTGGACTAGACTCTTCTCCTCTGTCGCCCCCCGGTGGTGGAATGAACTTCCAAACTCCATTCGATCTGCAGAGTCCCTCTGCACCTTTAAGAAAAAGCTAAAGACCTAGCTCTTTCATGAATACCTACTAACTTAATGATGATGGTCTCCATATTATTGATGATGATGATGGTAATGACGATGGTTTTTGTTTGATAACGATGACTTATAAGATGGTTTCTATACTGATTAGAGCTCTCAAGAACTGCCCTCAATGTTGTGCTTTGCCTCTGGTCACTTCCTGTCAGCACCTGTGTGTCCAATCAGACTCAAAGCTGATCGTTTGCTCTGACATTGTTCCCTTTTTTCTAGATCCTTGCTTGTGTTGTTCTCTCTCTGATGTACGTCGCTGTGGATAAAAGTGTCTGCTAAGTGAATTGTAGGATACTAACTTTCGGGTTTCATGCAGTATGGATCGGATGCGTGCTTTTAGGACATGAATTGTATTTTACCACCCACAATGCTGTGCAAAATTAAACGTAAATCATCACGTCTGCCTCCAAATCAAAACAAACGAGCGTGGATTAATTGAATCAATTTTTAATCTAGAGTTAAAGTCCAGACTGAAATCACTACTTTAAATTAACAACAGAAAATATAACAAATGTCTGTGTAGCCGGTCTGTCATGACACTCCGTATGCTACTATAATGTCTCTGCGTTGTGTTGTGTATGATGAGACGAAGACCAAAAACTTCCTTGCCAACTGGAGAAAATGTATTTTCACACCATCTGCCTGTGTAAAATAAAATACATTCAGTACAGCAACTTCATACGACTGGGCTTCAACATGCACACCTCTCCTCAGCGGGGTCTCAGGCCGTCTAACACAATGCATACAGGTGTGCTGTGACATTCTTTTATAAACGAGAACAAAAACTAAATAAAAAGTATAAATTGTATTTCAGCTTATTTCTTACTCAACAGTGGCAATTTTGTGTTTTTGTCAAAACCGAAAATGTACTTAAACAGCTAAACTAATCTTCTTATACTGTACACTTCACTTTATATTAAAATAACAAAATAATTTGTGATCAAATATATCTGTAAACAACAAGAACAAAGAAAGAGCTCACATACCTGTGTAAAATAAAATACATTCAGTACAGCAACTTCATACGACTGGGCTTCAACATGCACACTTTTAAAGGGAAGGAGAAAATACAGCGGACCACATGAGAAACCACACGGATGCTCTTAGTTCGCCTAATTAGCATATACAAACTAAGTGCTGTACGACAAATAAAACTCTTCAAATACATTAACCAACAGTTAACATGTTATTAAAACGTCTGTGAGCCTAACGAAGTATAGTTGAACCACTATTTAGCATGTTTTCCCCGTGTTTTAACACTTTATGAGCTGGGGCACATGAAAACACTCACCTCTCCTCAGCGGCGTCTCAGGCCGTCTGAGGAGAGAAGCGCGAATCTACAGGATGTGACATCATCACAGCAGACCGCCAAAACAAAACAAACTCCAAAATAAAATACAAAAGTGCACATAAAAATATTCATATTTGAAAAAGATGACAAAATGCAAATATGACTTAAAGGACGGACTTTTGGTGAATTATAAATAATTTTGACAAAGCATTTTAACACACCTGTTACATCTGCATTATTATAAAACCTTTCCCCCTCTATTTAAATAATGATTTCACTATTTAAATGTGTCTTTATTGGTTTATTTTACTTTATATTCTGTACATTACTGTCTTTTATTTGTACTTTCCTTTATGTACTGTATGTTATTTAGTTATTTAATCTGTCTTTTACTTGATTTACATTGTGATTTAGTTTTGTTTACCTGACTGTATGAGCATTACTCTTCTTGAATAAAGCTAAAAATAAAACCGGGTGGAAGCGGCCGGTTCGGGTAACGTAAATGACATCACTTCCTTACTGAATGAATCAGAAGAAGTAGGAACAAATATCTGCCTACTGAATAGTAGGTACTAAACGGTATACAGCAGATAGTAGGTACTAAACAGTATACAGCAGATAGTAGGTACTAAACAGTATACAGCAGATAGTAGGTACTAAACAGTATACAGCAGATAGTAGGTACTAAACAGTATACAGTAGATAGTAGGTACTAAACAGTATACAGTAGATAGTAGGTACTGTCTACTGACAGATTGAAAACTCGGATAAAAACGTTTTATAACATTGTTCTGCCGAGCTGAAGCTCAAATCTTCACCAGACAAAATAAAGTGAAAACTGAAGACACCTTAACGTCTGTCCTGTGTGTGTGTGTGTGTGTGTGTGTGTGTGTGTGTGTGTGTGTGTGTGTGTGTGTGTGTGTGTGTGTGTGTGTGTGTGTGTGTGTGTGTGTGTGTGTGTGTGTGTGTGTGTGTGTGTGTGTGTTCTGGCACTGAGCTCAGGCTAGCCTACTAGCAAACTTACTGTTCACAACTTAACACTCTCTCACTCAAACACCAAAATAACATCGTCAGGAAGCTCTTTACTTTTAAATAATTACACACATATTAGCTGAGTTTGTAACCATAAACATACCTTGAAAAAGTGGAGAAATAATCCAGAGTGGGTCGGTGATGTTTACTCATCAACAGATGTTAGGAGTCTGAGGGAAAAACCACGTGTTCCTCTGGTACGACGACGCAGACAGAAGCAATCGATCCTGGATGAAGTAGCTCAGACTAACTCAGTAGAAAATGAAAATCGTAACTTGAGCCAAAGGAATTGGATTTGTTTGAAAGTCTTGAAGACGCTTGACCTCTCCTCAGTATTTTTCAGTTGTAAACTAACCAGTAGAAGGAGCTAGAATATAAACCTCTGTGGATCATTAGAATGATAATGATGGAGGATGGTCACATGGGAGTTGTTAGCTGAGTCGTCCTTGTTTTGCCTTGAGGTGTAAACAACCCCCGGTCACCTGTGGGTCATCAGGGTCACTTATTCCAAGGTGTTACTGGGGCTTCAGTTGTTTTGAGAGATAATTAAGAACAGCATTGTAGGTTGGTTATAGATGGTGTCTCAGACCACCAGCTTTGTTCAGGGATTAGGAGAGAAAATTATGTGTTTAATGTTTGTCTGAGAAAACTTCAGGACTCCATGATGTACCTTGTGTTGTAGTCTGCAACCCCTCCTTCCTTAGTTTTTTTCTTTGGTTATTTCTATATTTTCGATTAGCCCATCCTCCCCTCTTTTGTATGATGTTACAATGTTACATGAATGACTCCTTATTTATTGTGTAAATAAATACAATCTTAATTTTTGTGTTAAAACATCATGTTCTAATTTGTGAAATCAGTCACCTGAATGTCTTTTTTATAACCTTCACAAGCTCTTTTCATTTAGTACACAATATTATATAAAATCCTCAATATTCAGTACCAAGTCTATTTTTCTTACTGCATTAATTCTCAATAACATTGTATTTTAAACCATGAATTATATACAGAATAAAAAATTTACTTAAATAAATAAGATAATTTAAATGGTTGAGCTCATTAAAACGTCACCTAACGTGTAGTATTACCAGGATTACCCGTGTTATGGTTTTAAAAGTGACCCTGTTAACTGAAGACTTTTAAGAAAATTGCGTCTGCTGTTGTTTGTCACAGTTACCAAAGATATTGAAGTCAAAAATTGTCCTAATTAATGCCTCATTTTTTAGTCTTTTAATTTAGATGTATCCTATGAGTATTTTAGACAACATCATTTAAAAAACAATTATTTTGGACTCTTCCGCCTTCAAAAACAGTTGTAACTATGACAACCAACTATGAACTTCTTAATCGCGACCCTCTAATCCCTAAATCCCTCAGTGAATAAAAGTTTGTCTTTTTGTTTCTTTTATCACAGTTTAATTTTGTAAAAATGTATTTTATTTCCCTGAAAACACTCCTATTTTATTGGATATTTTTATTGCGTAATATAAACTTGTTCAGTCTCCAAGTGAGGCCTCAATACTGCAAAAAACTCACCCTGAAAAGTCCAGATAAACATATTATTTCAAGATATATAACTAAAGAATAAAGATCCGAAATGCTTGAAAATAATATGTTTATGCAAATATGACTTGATGACATATTTCTAACATTACAACAAGTTAAATTTGCTTGCTGAACCAGCAATATTTTTACTGATTAAAAACAATCCAGGTTTTATTTTGTATCTTGAAGAGGTTTTTCTGGACCTGTCAGGTGATTGTGTCTTTTAATAAGTGTATTGTTGACTAGAAATGACATAAATACACTTGGTAATATGGAGAAGAATGGCAGCAGAATCCAGGGACAGATGTATATGAATGAAGATCAGAGGGAACTAGTGAATAACTTTAAGTAGTTTGACTTCTTTTCACTCTCTTCTGCACAAACTGAGTTCAGGTGCTTAAGTGGATCTTTACATCCCTGGTTAGCAGGATGAAGGCGCCCTCTTGTGGTGATTTTTACTCTCTGCAGGAAGCATCTGTATTATTATCCTCCCTTAATATCAATCACACCGCTCAATGTAAATACTGTTACAACTCTACCTCAAGTAAATTAACCCATCTGTTACATATATATATTTTATTATAAGTTATCTCAGCATGTTTGCTCGACCCAACACTGCACTATTCTCTCATCGAGCCTTGTACGTGTTAGTCTTTGCTTACATTGTGTTTATTGTTGTAAATTAATGTTGTACTTTTTGTGCATTGAGAGTATCGTTTTAACGAAGTCAAATTCCTTGTGTGTGAAATCATACGCGGACAATAAAGCTGATTCTGATTCTTCTGATTCTGATGCTGCATTCAGGACACATTGGAAATATAGGAAAGAAAAGTCTGTCAAAATGTTTTTAGACGTCAAAATGTTAAAGAAAACTCTGCTCATTCCTCAAAAGCACATCTTTTTTAGTGAGGAGAGCTGAAAGAACAGAGAGTGAGTGACAGACGCTCTTCAGCTCTAAACACCAACACATGAACAAAGTGACTGAGTTTGACTCTCCATCAGCTTCTTACGACACCCTGCAATGAAGACGAGAAGAAAACATTTTGTTCATGTGTTTATTCAGGAAGTCAAACTTCAGTTTGTTCAAACATCAAATCAATAAAGTGTGTTCAATGTCTCTTGTTCAATCATTTCATGAACACATTCACTTCATCCACACAATCAGTTTGTTTGATCAGAATCTCTCACTCAAAAGAAAACGATGATTTATCTCCTTATTGATTTAATCAGGAGGATTACAGTTTTAAAACACCTCAGAGGACATTTTTTACTTTGAATATGAACAACAACATTTATTCTGACTAACTCATTTCTTTAAGTGTGATTTTATAGATTTTCTACAAATGTACAAAATGGTGAGAAGAGAAAATCAACATTAAAGAAAAGTTTGCTGCTCTCTCTCTTCAGACTCATGAATCAGAACAGAAACAACAGAAAATATAAATGTATGAAAACAAATAATCAAACATGGAGAGTGGAGAGAAGTTGATATTTATCACTCAGAAATGTGAGTTCAGGTGAACAAAAGTCATCCTGAGCAGTGAAAGAGTCCACGGCTAAACAGACACAGGAAGGAGTGTCACTTAAAGACACTCAAACATTTACAGAACAGACAAGAAGTAAGCCCATAAAGTTTGATTGACAGGTGACGACGATCAGATCTCAGCAACGAGCGTGGATAAAAATCAAGTTGAAGATTTAAAACACAGCAAGTTAAACATCTGTCTCGTTAATGACTTCTGTCTATTTCAGTTTACACAACTCAGCAGAGTCTCCAGGAAACCAATCAAACCAGAGTCCAGCATGTAGAGGCTGAGTGAATGTGGTCTGGACTCTGTGGAGGAGAGTCATGGTTTCAGAGATGTTGTAGAAGGACAGAATACCTGCTCTGTGATCCAGGTACACTCCTACTCTGGAGGACAGAGGACCTGAGACAGGAGTGCTGACATTGTTGTAACAAAAGTTATATCTGTTGTTGTAACAATCTAACCTCCAAGATTTGTCATTACCTCCAAACAAACATTCATCTGAGCTCCCTGCTCTGCGGATATTCTTGTATGTGACTGCTACATAAACTACTTCTCCGACACACTTCACCTCCCAGTAACAACGTCCAGTCAGACTCTCTTTACTCAGGACCTGCCAACACCGACCAGTGAATCTGTCTGGGTGACTAGAATAAGGATTGGTCTCTCTCGTGCGTGTTACTTTTCTGTTCTCATCAGATAATAACAGCCGTGTGTGTGCTGTGTTTGGATCCAGTGTGATGTCACATGAATATTTTAAGAACTCAGCTCTGGTCTTGGGCTCTGGTTCTGGTCCTGACAGTAAAACATTCACTTCAGTCACTGTCTGTGAGATGTTTGTC